>NC_083767.1:12466570-12511570 GCF_963514075.1 Conger conger
ATACCTCGCTGGCCAAACTATTCCACCCCACTGTCACCAACAACCGCGGCCCTTGACTAGAAATAACACTCGATGGACTGTAGTTAAAATCAACAACGATGAACGTGCCCACCTGAGTTTTCCGACTGATTAAATTTCACCCCTGTGAACAGCCTAATAGGGCATTACGGGATTTCGCTGTCCTTACTTTGACTGACGGAGGCCTGGTGGAGATTCTTTGAAGATTATTTGAACAAATATTTTTGGAAGAGTTGGCCCGAACAGCGGCGCAGTTATGTGATGTACCCAGAGAGTGTGAAGAGCGGTGTGACTGGAAGGTGACGTAAATTAGAAACAGCTGACATTAATTGCCACGGGGGGATAAAATATTTTCACAGCCGCCTTGCTCCGGTCTCATTGGTCACTTTTAAAACCGCGTATTTTCTTTTAAAAGAACAAGGCTGCATCCAAAATCGCATACTATCTTACTATTTTGGATGTCAAAACCGTAGCTTTAGCACACTCTTTTATAACACCGCCCTTCTGTTTGCTTAAGTCGTGACCAAGCACAGTGCACTGTGGGATGCTTGTGCCAGAATAGTGTCCAGTATTCACAGACTTTGATATTTCACCAATGTAGGGTGGCATCCGGGTAGCTTTAGCACACTCTTTAAAAAGAACAAGGTTGTATCATATACTATCTTCCTATTTAGGATGTCAAAATAGTATTAGTTTGTCCGAAACCATAGCTGTATAAAATAGTGTGCTAAAGCTACCCAGATTCCACCATACATTCGGTGAAATATCAACACTAGAACTCTAGACTCTATTCTGGCAAGAGTATCCCATAGTGCTTTGCGCTAGGTCATGACCCAAGCAAACAGAAGGCCGGTGTTCAAACCAAAAGGTGAAAGGTGAAAGAGTTGAACAATTTAAAAGCAACTATTACATTTAATTTCGCTAAGCGGAACACAGTCACAATCAATGGGTACAAATATATATATTCGTTTTTTCTGCTTTCATTACACAAAGTCACATCAACTAGTTGCCGTCACGTGCACTGTGTTTAAAGTGGCGCCGTTCTCTGACAACGTAGTATGTCCGAAAATCACGATCAAAATTTTTTATTGTATACTAGTGATAAAAAAATGATAGTCTAGATGTATAGCGTGTAGTGTGTAGTGTTTGATATACGGCTGAGATATGGAACACAGTACTGACAGTCCACTGATTTCATGGGTGATCCTTCTTAAATATAATAAGAAGCTGGACATTATGAGCTGGTCCCTCCCCCCAAAGGGACTGGGAAGCATTGCTCTTAGGGTAGCACACTGTTCCACTTACTCCCGACCTCAGAACAGAACATGTCTACCTCTCTTTCTCCCTCTCGTTCTGGCTCAGGACATAGTGGGGTAACCACAAGCACATGTAAAGTCGCTCTGAACTAATTCATTCAGGAACACTTTGGTTTGTTGCGAGACCAAACTGCTGTACCTTTGATTAAGAAATGTGTCTGACTCCAATTTCGGTGGTGGGGGTGGGGGGGGTACACTTGCGGGTTCATAATCAGCATTTTTCTTTCTCTTTTTTGTATTTTTACAAAGAGACATATTGCGAACAGATCAGAGAAATGAAATTTTAGAACGGGCGAGGAGCCCCAAAGCATGCAAGTGTAGGTGAACGGCAATGTGTTAACTGTCACTGTGCGTCCCTGGAGCATTTCAGTGAAATTAACGTTATTACAGAGGGTTTTAGTGAATACAAAACATTTCCTGCTTGTAGGGAGGGAATGACTTTAAAAGACATACAATCAGATGATGGATCTCTATCATTTAGACTCATTGAGTTTTGGTGTATGTTGCTTTCAGTCATTCGTAACCATTTTTGATAGCGAGCATATGTACGAATGTGTGTGTATACATGTGGTTTTGTGTGTGAGTGTGTGTTGTGTGTGTCTTTGTCTGAGTATGTGCATGTGTGTGTGTGTACGTGGATGTATGTTTGCATGTATACATGTACAGTACATGAGTGTATTTGTGTGTGTGACAGCACATGTGTGTATGTCTGAGTGTATATCTGCGTGTGTGCGTATACTGCATGTGGACACATGTGTGTGTGCATGTATGTGTGTATACATGTGAGTGCACATGTGTGTTTGTGTGTGTGTATGTGTGCATGTGTAAAGTATGTGCATACATGTGTATGTGTACATGTGTGTGCGTGTGCGCAGTGTACAGTATGTATATACATGTGTATGTGTGTATACATGTGTGTGTGCTTGTGTGTATACATGTGTGTGTGTGTGTGTATGAGTGTGTATGCAGTGTGTGTGTGTGTATGTGTATACGTGTGTGTGTGTGTATACGTGCGTGTGTGTGTGTATGTGTATACGTGTGTGTGTGTGTGTGTGTGTATGTGTATACCTGTGTGCGTGTGTGTGTGTGTATGTGTATAAGTGTGTGTGTGTGTGTATGTGTATACGTGTGTGTGTGCGTGTATGTGTATAGGTGTGTGTGTGTATGTGTTGACGTGTGTGTGTGTGTGTGTATACGTGTTTACGTGTGTGTGTATGTGTATACGTGTGTGTGTGTGTGTGTGTGTATACCTGTGTGCGTGTGTGTGTGTGTGTGTATCTGTGTGTGTGTGTGTATATGTGTGTGTGTGTATGTGTGTGTATATGTGTGTGTGTGTGTGTGTGTATGTGTGTGTATATGTGTGTGTGTGTGTGTGTGTGTGTATACGTGTGTGTATGTGTATACGTGTGTGTGTGTGTGTGTGTGTGTATACGTGTGTGCGTGTGTGTGTGTGTGTATGTGTATACGTCTTTGTGTGTGTGTGTGTGTGTGTATGTGTATACGTGTGTGTGTGTGCGTGCAGTGCAGCGTCTCCCTGACCTGCAGGATGTATCCCCGGACGTAGTCCCTCAGGGTCCAGCCCAGACCGTGCAGGATGTGCAGAACCTCCTCCTGCTTGAGCACGCTGAAGAGGCGATCCAGCAGGATCTTCAGCCGCACTGGGACCGCCTGGGTCCCGTACAGCATCAGGCTGCTGATGTCGAACACCACGTTGGACTGCACGATCTCCACCTGCGTGGGGTGGTACAGGTGCTGCGTGCTCAGCTTGTCCAGCGCTGGGGGAGACACAGAACACAAACACGTCTGAGCGCCAGGCCCGTCTCACACGTCTCAGCGCCAGGCCCCTGTCACATGTCTCAGTGCCAGGCCCCTGTCACATGTCTCAGTGCCAGGGACCGTGTCACATGTCTCAGTGCCAGGCCCCTGTCACATGTCTCAGTGCCAGGCCCCTGTCACATGTCTCAGTGCCAGGGACCGTGTCACATGTCTCAGTGCCAGGGACCGTGTCACATGTCTCAGTGCCAGGCCCCTGTCACATGTCTCAGTGCCAGGCCCCTGTCACATGTCTCAGTGCCAGGGACCGTGTCACATGTCTCAGTGCCAGAGACCGTGTCACTCTTTCAGTGCCAGAGACCCTGTCACATGTCTCAGTGCCAGAGACCCTGTCACATGTCTCAGTGCCAGGGACCGTGTCACATGTCTCAGTGCCAGAGACCGTGTCACTCTTTCAGTGCCAGAGACCGTGTCACATGTCTCAGTGCCAGAGACCGTGTCACTCTTTCAGTGCCAGAGACCGTGTCACTCTTTCAGTGCCAGGGACCGTGTCACATGTCTCAGTGCCAGGCCTGTGTCACTCTTTCAGTGCCAGAGACCGTGTCACTTGTCTGCTCTGACTGCCTTTGATGGGAGTAACCGCACGAGAGGGTAACACCACACCAGCTGTGTCATCCGTGAAGATGTTAAAAATAGTGTTTTGCCTCAACACAGTTTAAGGTATATAATTTTGGAGAGATAATAAATTAGAAAATAATAAAATTATATAAAAACAATTATCTAACCTAAAAGAATAATATATGACAAATTAATTCTGTCCATATGTTTGATTTAAGTGCAAAATTACACTTAACACATACAGTTGAATACGGCTTATTATATTTCTGTATAAACTGGATGATCTGCTGATTGATATAAAATTCCAACACAGCTACATGTTCACACACACACACACACACACACACACACAATTGTCCTGAGCTCCTCTGCGCTAAATGAAATTAAATAATTTCAGAATTGGCTTCTTCCTCACTTCTCTATGATATGATTGTAAGCCAAGATTGCTACTGGCTTTTAGTGGCCTGGAGCTCGAGCACGGGTAGTTCACAGGGACTGCTGTCTGCAGGTTTTCTTTCTTTTTTTCTACTTCCCTTCCTTTCTGTAGCCGCAAACTTTGAACCCGGTCCAGCTCTGACACGCAAACAGCCTCGTCTGTTAATAACTATCAAGTTTCCCCTCGTCTCCCATCTCCTCTGTCTTTCCCAGACACACTGCGCACTCAGCAGCACATGGTAATAACACATCCAGCAGATAAAAGCCAATGGCATTAATGTAATTGTCTGCCTTTCTGTCTTTAGCCTAACCCGCACACACACACACACACACACACACACACACTCCCTCTTCCCTCTGAGTTGCCCGCGCAGCTTCAACTGTCTGTGTGACACCTGTTTCTGTCTCCTCTGATCCTGGGACAGGGTTTCCGCTGACGAGGTTTTTGCCTGACAACAGATCCCGCCAGACGTGAACATAATAAAAAATGAAGAACTACTTGTCAGAGCCGCTGCCAATGCGCAGATGAAATGAAATATAAAAAAGAGAGGTTCCTGACAGTTCTGAGAGAGATGGAGGGAGATTGAACAGGGGCTCTGTGACGATCGCTGACGGCCCTCCTGCTCCAGCCAAACAGGTGTTTTCTTTTATCTTTATTCTTCCTCTCTCCTCCTTTCTTCCACTGTATCGCTCTGAAAAAACCCTGAGCCGGGCTGCTCTAAATCCTTCTGCTATAAAGACATAGGAATCGGTCTCTACAGCTCAGAACGCAAACTACTTACATGTGTGCAGACACGCAAAGGTAAATAAACATATGTGCATATGTGTACTCATTAATAAACTGCAATATGCTGATAAAAGATTCAAACTCGGAACCTGAGAATCTCAGAAGCTCAGCGGTTCAAAACACCTGCATGTCATATTTTCATCACCATTATTATACAGTATAATGGAGAAACAGCATTGCAATAAATATGAATAAATATGAAAATTAATTTTGAAAAATATGATGTGTGCATTTGCTATTTTTAGCAAAAAAATGTATATTCAATTTTAAATGCTTCATAAAATTACTCTATACTCAACAAACAGTATTATTCACCAAGCATTATCTTCTATGACATCATCAAATGCATTTCACAATCATGCATAAGCCTCAACAGAATTTTTTTATTTATTTCTATTGATTTTAAATGTCATTAAAGGAAATTTTATAAAGCCTTATACCAAAGTATTAGGCATAGGACAGCTGTAATAAGCAATTATAAAATGTTTATGAATGATTATAATTAAAACGTTATAAAAATAATTGTTTACACTTTCTTAATTCAAAGGAAAAACGCCACAAAATAACCGCCTTAAAAATGAACAAAAAAACAGGTCATAGGTCATAGCCCCAAACACCCTGTTTATTTGAAACATTGAGCCCTGCTTTGTAGGCAGAGAACAAGCGATTCTAGCATTAAAATGCTGCTAAAAAGGTAAACAACCAGAATAAATTAAACCCTAAAGTAAAAATATATTTTTTTTAAATCCACAGAGAATAAGTAAATGCATACATGGCTTTCCAGCATACACATGTACTGTATACTGTGTATACTGTGTATATTTATACTGTGTGAAATGGGTTATGATATACTGTATGTATTTGCTGTACAGTTGATAAAGCTCTCCGCATTATAAACTCCACAAATATGAAATGTGACACCGCTCATACGCGGTGGTAGCCTGAGAGGGCCTGGGATGGAGGCAGCTTTACGAGGAGCAATAAATCCACGCTGTTTTGACGAGTCACACGACGAACCAGATGAAGGAAAGAGGCGGATGTGACGCCGGCGCAGCTGGGGGTTAAATCCCGGGGCGTTGTGCCCTCTCCAACCTACGCTTGACCTGGCAACAAGCTCACACCTGCCTCATCACTGTTCAGATCTACAGTGCGTTAACCGCTGATGCACACTTGATTCAATTGGGAGGATTACATCTAATGTAAAGGCCTGTGTACATTTTGAAGTGCATGCTAATGCGTTATAACACCACAACAACCAGACATGGACAATATTTTCCATAGGCTCATAAAGTATCTGAGGTGAGCAGAGGCCATCATTATTTCACAGAGAGAGGGGAACTCAATACTACCTTAAAATGATAATACAAATACTGATATACAAATCACCAACATTACTGTGAATTATTCCACCATCTTATTGTCGTAGAAACTATGCATGCTGTATTATCTCAACAGACTACACCCTATTGAGGGAATTTGAGTAGGATGAGAGCCACTGATGAGGATCATTGGCACCATATCAAGTAGTTTGATCCAATTTAAAGAAGGATGTGCACTACTCAACGAGATTTACCGTGGCTTGAAAGGTGAGCTTCCACTCGAGAGTGGAAAGTGGCTGCCTCCCGTGCCTTTAGATCAGGGCTGCCCAACCCTGTTCCTGAAGAGCTACCGCTACATCTCATTTCAACTCTAATTCGGCACACCTTAGATTCTTCTAATCAGGAATCTCTAGCTGTTCCTTGTGTTTTGTTAGGGTCAGAGTGAAAACCTACAAGACAGTAGATCTCCAGGGACAGGGAAGGGCAGCCCTGCTCTAAACTGCTCAACCCGGTTCCTGGAGATCTCCTCTCTAGGCCAGGGTGTAGCATGTGGGTCATAGCGTGTAGCACGTGTTAGCATCTCACCATGGACTACCCAGCCATGTTTGCACTGCTACCCTCTCTAAACAGAGGCCAGGCTATAGCACATGGGTCATAGCGTGTAGCACGTGTTAGCATCTCACCGTGGGCTACCCAGCCGTGCTTGCAATGGTCACATGTCCTCAGGTTGATCTTGCCCGGCTGAAAACACTCACAGGTGCAGTTCACTAGAGTGCAGCGGATGGCCTGCGGAAGGAAGAGAAACTTGGGTTAGGTCAACTGGCTTGACGCCGCGCGGTAATACAACCGCTAACACGCTCAGTAAGACAGAATGTAATATAAATTAAAGCCATTCATTCAGCCATTCATGCTCGCACAATAATTGAAGGACTTTTGGAAAGATAACAGAAGAATTAAAATGTAATGTGCTTTGACAGACGGAGAGATACTGAATCTGACATTGGTGTTGTCTGCCTGAAAGATGTGGCTGCTAAGCCCTTGTGTTAATCATAAACGTTTGATAGCTGATAAAAAGCCATTTGGAAAAAAGGCATACGACTCCATTCACTTTTCATTACAGAAATCTCTCCAAGCCGATGTCCTACAGAATCAGAGATGCTTAAAAATGCCATTTGTGAAGTACTGTCTGTAAAAAATAACGTTGGTCTGGATTTAATCAACATTTGTTCTTAACAGAAAAAAGGCAAGTGTTTGTTTTCCCTCAACTGCCCAGTTTGGCAAGTTAATTCTGAACATGCCAAAGTGTGTTTGTGAAGACAAAAAATGAACACTTGCTTCTATTCGTAAATCAAAGCTAAGGGCAAAAGTTGATTGAATGCAGGACATTGTGTCTGGTGAATGTGATATTCTGTCGTCAAGTGCAAAAGACTGAAGTATATGAGCCTATTCTCACTATATAACAGTTTTTTTTGGAAAATCCATCCCAAATAACCAGTGCAGGAGAATAAAATCAAGTCTCTCCAATACTTCTGCATACTCTGCTTCATGTGACATGAATTTTGGACTGTGTAAATGTTATTAAAAAGGAAAAATATGAGCTTAAATTAAATAAATCAGTGCAACTCAACATTTTGAATTGATTTATTGCATGGGAGACTAATTATTTAAAGGGAACATTTGAGGTCAAGATGAAATATTCTTCAAATGATTAATACTAAGTGTCCTTGTGAACACTTTCCTACTTAAATAAGCAATAAACAGACTGTAGAGTTCCCAATATGCTGTTGGCACTGAGATATTAATAAATACCCGAAATACTTAATAACAGATTTCGCAGGAGCAAGTATGTTTTATGGAGAGGGATCAAAAAAGGACTCTTCCAGCAAAGCTATCCAATTGTCCCTGTCAACGACTGTGGATTCAATCAGCAGTCTTTCACTTTGACTCTTGAATGAATGAAATTAAAGCTTTTTTCAACAACAATAACACAGTGCATTTAGTGCATTTCTGCATCCACCAAAAAACCTGCCACATTCTGGCTTTCTGTTTGTGAATAAAAACTTACTGTATAAGATTATGCTGGTTTCACTGTAAATTAAAGTCAAAGACAAACAATGATGATTGAAGACTGGCCCAAAACTAAAAGCTAAAAACAAGGGGTAAATACACTGAATGAATACAAGCTGATACAAAATACAAAACAAAGGAAGGATTATTATCATTATTATTATTATTATTATTATTATTATTACTATTATCATCACCAGTCATTTTCAGCACAAGCATTACCAGTTTCCGCTGATTAAATAGCGCTGAAAGCAGGCTGGGTTTGGTTCACGTAAGGCTCTGCTGAGCTCTCTATCTACGTACCCCATCCATTAGCAGCCATTAGGAGCCATAATAATTACTGGTAGTGCTGAGCTTGTGGAGAAACAGCTCGCTGCGGGCTAGGCCAGGCCGCAGCACACGCCACAGGTTAAGCTCTGTCGCAGCTCTAGCCGTCCTGTCTCTTCCCGTTCCAGTTTTACGACCGCGCGAGAAAGCACCCCTCCGCTTATTAAGTGGTACCTTCCGAGGGTCAGCGCCCTGGGCTGTTGGAGGCACCAGAACCAGTACCCGGTCCCAGAGCGGGTAGGCCGATCAAATTTAAACACAAACACCGGGGCGAAGGAAGAAAAATGAACACATTTACTGTAAGTAAAAACTCCCTGTTGTACGGTTAAATTTGAATACATTTCAGCTTATCTCTTTTGCTAATGGGGAAAGAACTAACCCTGAAGGAATTTATGCTACAGAGCTGTAATTACTGAAGGCTCACTTTTCCCCCAATTTGGTTAGAGCAGTCAAGACGGGCACAACGGACGGAACAGAAAGTTCCTGGTCACGCAAGAGGGAGACGCAAAGTGCCACAGCCTTACTGAAAAATGTTTTAAAATGTGGTGCTCCAAAAGAATCTAAAAGCATTCAATGTCAGAATTTAGGTAAACGTACCTACAGTATAACCAATGACTATTTAATTCACCCTTAGGGTGATATGCCTATTTTATATCATCACCAGTGCAATTCCAGCCACAAGACACCTTTCCCTCATTAGCTATTCTAGCTCATGACTTCTGAGAATATTTAGATACTGAAAAATCCACATAAAATTAATTAGTTTTTCACACACCAAGCAAAAATCTCTACCATGATTACTTTTTTAACCCTTGTGTTAAAAAATGACCCGCTACTATGTTTAATAACAGAGAAAACCCCCCTAAATTATCTTTTTTCAACTAGAAATTTGATGACAATGTTTGTGATGAGACAGGTTGTTTCTTAATGCAAAATAGATTTGGGGTTTAAAATTCAATGAAGCTGCTTTATTTTAAGGGGTTTAGTAAAGGCGGGAAAATTTTTTACCCTTAGGACAAGGGGAGTATACAGAATGTTAAGACTACACAAGGGTTAAATACAATCTCACAAAACACCATGATACCAATGTATCACATCCTGCCCAAGCATTTGAATAAACCATTTGGGCAATACATGACACATATGGACACATCTGCCAGTGCTCGTTGAGCTGCCCATCCTGTGAAATTCACCAGCCTGCCCTGTGCATGACCGCGTGATAAGAAGCACTGGTAGGCACTCCACAGCTGTAGAGAGGTATGCCTGACGTGATGATATAAGCCTTCTGTGCGAGACTGGCCTTCCTCTCCCTCGCACACCCATTCGCCACGACTCAGAACACCCCGTCGCTTCCTCCCCAAATCAGCCGAATGAGCGCCATTTCCCAGAGCGCACCACAACTCCCGCGCAGACGGAGGGCCACTGAATCCGTTAATTACAGAAATCAGCTAAAGCGAGAACGGCAGAGCCAGGGGGAGGCTAAAAGGAGAGGACACATAACCCTCGACAATGTCATCCGTCGTGAAAAACCATGCTAAGCTAATCGTCCGCGCAGCAGGGAATTCTGGGGGCTGGTCTCGGGGCGGTGCGGATCCAGATCGCCCCCGATAAGCCAAACAAAAGCTGACGGTGAGATACCAGACAGCCCCATACAAGGAAATCACTTTCCCCAAGCTAGCCAAGCGCGATATTAGATTACCTGAAACTAATACCATGAAAGTTTAAAAGTGGCATTAATAATTTCTGCTTTAAAAAAAAAAAAAAAAAAAACTTCAAATAAAATCCAAATATGGTATTTGCTTTCCATGACGACCCGTAACACGGGGAGGAAGTGTGTAGAGTTTTATCCGCGGTAACACACTCAACTCTCACCGCTCACCGCTGTCCGGTAACCAGGCCTTGGTGTAAACAACGAGAAAATAATGTCCACAAAGTTTGTGGGGAAGAACCCTAATCCGTGACAGAGACATTCGCCACACAGCCAGTTAATGAGATTTAGGCTCAGTTTTGAAAAGACAGATTAACAGGGAGAGGCATTTAAATGAACATTAAGTAATCCCAGATTAATGCAAATTAGAGTGTATGAGATTTAACCATCTCGGTGGCTTTGCGTTTGTATTAAAAAAAGAAAATGTTCCCCCTTCTCTGCACAAGATTTTAGCTTCCCTCTTTCGTCAGGTCACCCTTATTTGATCCCGAATTACAACCTGTTTTCCATGTAGTGGGATTACACACGTGTCAGGCCGTGTTTTTATCACCTAGGGCTCCGCGGGTCAGTGAGCGGCTCCTAATAACAAGCCGTGTCATGTGAAATAAAAGACGGCGGCTCATTTCCCGCCGAGCTCTTGGGCTGCCGCCGCCCGGCGATACGCACTTCAGCCGCGCGTGAAAACAGCAGTCTGTTATTATTTATCTGTTGACCGAAGACGAGGCTGGAGTGCCACTGCATTAAAGGAAGCGCTTTAGCGCAGGCTGCTAACGGATGCTCTTTGAAGATGTGGCTTCAAGCTCTTTTTGCCCTCTAATTGCGCTTAATTTTTCATGCCAAAAAATTGATCTCAGGATCTGGATGGCGAGACTGGTGTAAGCCCAGCTGAATGAGGGTACTTCTCTTTTTTTTTCTAATTGCAGAGGGAGTTTTGCACACACTGCTATAGGCAGGGGGTGAAAGAGGGAATATGGAATGAGAGCCTTTTGCTTGCTTTACACGGGAAAGCAACAGTGAGTGAACAGGCTAATTCCAGCACTCTGTTGTAGAGATATGGCTTTATTTCCCCCGAGCCCAATGCCATTTAACATGCTCTCGCTGAGCCCCACACTCTCCGAAGTTGTGTTTATTTACCTTCATACTTAGTGTGTGGGGCTACTGAAATTGTTTGCTTAAATTTCATTCTCTCCCTTTAACCCATAAAAATTTGCATTTATACAAAAAGTACCTCTGGGGAATGAAGTAAATGCAGACTTGTACGGAATACACATACACACACACGCAGAACAATAATTTACATGACAGAATGAAATATGATTTCCACCAGTGGTTGCTGGGTTACCCTGTAACAATGAGTAAGTTGTTGCAGGGCAAATATAGCACACTATTATGTGGTCTACGCGGCCAAAAAAGACCATTAATGGCTCTTTTATCCGTTTCCCTTGTTTACAAAGCTAGGCTGACAGCTGACAAGATAGTTAACTTATTCTAATAAAGCAATTAGAACACAACTGTCTACTCAGCTGCCACTGAGGCAGGCCCTTCTAATCACCGACTTATTGTATCTGCTGGTAATTACACTTCTCATATCTTTTCTATTAACAAGACAGCGCATTCCAGAGCACTTAAACAAGCCACTTCTCACACTGCGCGATGCGGTGGCACAGCCCGGCTCTCTGCCGTTAACACTTTGTTATGGATTCCTTCAGAGCGAGGCACGCCCACACGAACTGCCAAGGCGAGAAAAGGATCTCGGCAGAGTAGAGGAATGCCATGAGTCTGTCGACCAAAAGGACAGGGAGAGAAAGAAAATAATAAATCTGTATTAGAAATAAGGAAAGTCCCTAAAATTTTCAGTGTGTCTGGAGTGAGCACCTCCCAATCGTGTTCTCTCCGTTGGTCTGTTAGGCCAATTACGCAGCTTGTGAACACACACTGTATGTCACCGCAGTACAGGAGGGCTGTTATCATGCCAGATTAGCGGATTAGTCACTACGGGGTCTAGCCTGGGTTCACTGTTTGGCTTAGAGGACAAGGGACAACATGGATGAGAAGTGTGTGAGTGTGTGTGTATGTGTGTGTGTGTGTGTGTGAGAGTGTGCGTGTGTGTGTGTGTGTGTGTATACTTGTATGTGTGCCTTTGTGCGTGCCCTTGTGTCTTTATGTTTGTGCGTGTGTGTGTGTGTGTGTGTGTGTGTAGATGTGTGTGAGTGTCTGTGTGTATACATGCTTGTGTATTTTTGTGTGTGCACGTGTGTTTGTGTGCTTGCATGTGTGAGAGTGTGTGCACGTGTGCGTTTTTGTATGTGCATTTGTGTGTGCACTTTTGTGTGTGAGTGTGTGTGTGTGTGTGCGTGTGTTTGTCTGTGTGATGGCGTGCATTTCTGCGTGCGTGTATGTCTGTGTGTGTGCATATGTGCTTGTGTATTTTTGTGTGTGCGTGTGTGTTTGTGTGCTTGCATGTGTGAGAGTTTGTGCACGTGTGAGTGTCCTCCTGAAGGAATACATTTTCACATTATCTTGGACTACGACAAAATGGCCAAGGCAGCAAATCCACCCATCTCATCCCATCTTAAATTGTGTGTTCTCCTGCATCTCTGAGCACTAGACCACTACATGTCCCCTGAGCTGGGCACCTTTGACTGCCTGACGCCCGCAGGCCGAAATGAAGTAAAAAATGAAAAACAAAAACCCGAAGGCTGCTGTGGCCACGTAGGCTATATCTGAGAGCATTACGGTGAAAACATCTCCCCGGTTACTCTGCAGGCGGGTACATCATCTCCCCTGTTCCCCACCTACAAAAGTCTTTCTCCAGCGCAGTTCAGCTGCTTAAACACTGTTAATATCCTGCCAAAAATGTGGAGCAAATCTGTGGAGAAAATGCACTGACTGTGTCCTAAAAATCAAAGCGTCTGACTTCAGAAGAATACCTTGGGACTTCACAGTGTCAATATTAAAAACAGGTGACTAATAAAAGGGAGTTATATAAAAAATAAAAAAGCTCTTTGTAGTGGGAGGTACACCACACATATTGAGCTCCCTTCATACAGTGACAGTGTATGTTAGGTCTCCTATTACATTCAGGCTACAACAAGCAAACTCCTGAGATTTCCTGTCTCATCAGACACAAGTATTTATGATTCTACTGCCCCCCAAGTGGGTGTGTCGTGCTGGCGTGACCTCGTACAAGAGCGGCAAATTTTCACAGTCTCCCAGCACAACTAATTTTCCACTTAAGCATTTTGTCCGTTTTAACACACTGCACACTGACTTGGTTGGAGAAATCACTAGCCGCTTGTCGTAATGACAGATCCAGAAGTACGCATGTTCCCAATTAGCAAAGAATTACACTGGGTGAACTTCACAGAGAGTCAAACATTTCCTGTGACAATCTCCCAGATATATTGGCGGTAAGGTTTTTTTTTTTCCGTTAAAAAATAATTCATGATGTTAGCGGCCACCTTGGTGTGAAATGACGTGGTCAGGGACTCAGCACGAAAGAATGCTATGGTGCAACAGGCCTGGATTGAAGGGAACATGAACCACAAGGGTAACTGTTAACCATTCAAACCCACTGATATTCTGGCACCATGCACCTCCCTAATCAATCATAGATGGAGGCTACAGGTAAAATTATAAAAAATAATTTCTATTGTGTCTCATTATTACTAGGGTGGTTTTATTGCTATTGCTTTTGGCTATGTAAGCTGTTTATTGTTGTTCCCACATAGGTGTATATCATTCTTTCACATAAAAAATGCTTTCATATAATCCATTGTCAGATTAATATACAAGGCCCAAGTCCTTATCTTTGTGGTCATTCTTACCACTTGAAACTCTACTTCCCTTTCAGGTCTTTCAGCGCACTTGTCCCTGGTTATGGGCATGCAATGTTGTACGTCACTCTGGATAAGAGCTTCTACCAAATTCCTGTAATGTAATGTACTTCTAGACCTCACTTTTTGTTCTTTCAGGTAACAATTGTGTAGGGAACAGTAAGGTTGTAGCAAAACCGTACAGGAATGGGCTGGTCCCAAAACAAAGTAAAATAAACAGGAGGAAAATGGAGGACCAGGCGGTGATGAACGCAGATGAATTTCAGATGTTTTTGGCGGGCCGCTCTCATTCCTCCTTTTCGTCCTTATATGCAATACTTTATCGAATTTCATAACCAGCTGCGCTGAAGCAGCCTTTATGGGAACGCACGTCGAGCCTGCATGCCCCGCGGGGGGATAAGAGGAAGGGTTCGACCCTCTGGCGTTTCTGAGTACTGAGGGATGGGGTACCGTGCGCACCTCCAATACCGGTCCCCAAGGCCTCAAGGGACCTAACATTATGAGTTCTGACATCAGCAGTCTGCTGTCAACGGACAAGTTGCTAACTGAAATACATCTATACAGTAAAACGAAAGTCTCTCTCATATTCTTTTTCACTGTCGTCACATACAGAAAGATGAGAGAACGATTGATTTTCTTCAAACATTCATGTATTTCTTTATTCATGTATATTTATATGACTCAATATTATGCTGCAGAATTGAATGGGTTAGCAGTTACTTCTTGTTCCAGGACTGACCCAAATGTGGTTCTGCTTCGGCACTGGTGAAACAATAAGCCCTGTGCTGCATTTGCCTACTCTTAAGTAGATGTGACAAGTTTCAAAGCAACAGTAGTGTTATTTACCGAAGGCAAATGAAGCAGCAGTAAATAACACGAAAAACGGCAGGACATCGCGTGCGGAAGACCGGCGTGGAGGAATGCCGAACCGCACAGCGGACTCTGAGCCGACGACACATTTTACTGTCCCCACACGCTAAAGTACGGGCCGCCCTGCCGCCTGTCTGTGGGCCAAGTGCTCCCCGGACCTCCTGACAATCTTACCCCCAGATTAAAACCCGGCCCGGTGACAGCCAGGCTTGTCCAGGGGAATGAGTGGCTCTCGGTGAGCCAGAGGGGGCTGGAGGGGTTTGGGGGGGTTGGAGGTGGGGGGGTGCGGGGGCGGCTGTGACTGATCTTTTCCCTTTGCCTGCCGTCACCTGCTGATTTTGTCCAGGTGTTTTATGGCTATCTGGAGGCGCTGGATCTCAGTCAAGACGCAGGGAGGATCCTGCCAATCCTTTTGTCTGCTTTAGTGCATTCTTCACACACACGGTGGACAGGGGCAGCAGTCTGGATACCTCTCGCCCAGGCCAGAGAGAGAGACAGGGGGGAGAGAGAGAGAAAGAGAGAGAGAAGAGAGGGGGAGAGAGAGAGGGGGGTAAGAGAGGGATAGGGGGAGAGAGAGAGAGAGAAAGAGGGTGAGAGGGGGAGAGAGAGAGAAAGACAGAGGGGCCTTCGTATCACACAGAGAAGGCAGGGCCTCACTTTAACGCAAGGCCCTGGAACTATTCCCAAGAAATGGATTAGTACAGGGGAGGTAGAGGTATGGAAACAAAGAACTTTCTTTGCTGCACCTTTTGAGAGATCCACTAGTCCAAAGAGAGAGGGCCCCTGAAGACTAAATCTAATTGGAACTGCATGACTGCTTTCTGTGGAGAGAGATACCCCCCAATTTTAACCCCCAGTTCTGACTCTTTGGCCATGTGTGTGTCCGTGTGTGTGTGTGTGTGTTTGGTGATTTGTGTACGTACATGTGTGTACCAGGGTACAAATGAAAAGAGGCTGTTATTTTGTACATAAAAATATTACATATTCTCCAGACCTGGCAGTCATGCTGGGTATTTTATGACACCTCACACTGGCAACATAAATGAGTCGGCAGAAAATAATTCTCTTAAACGAGCTCAAGTGGGGTGTTAAGCTGACCGGCCCTTCTTTTACTACACTTCTATTCTTTTCTCTTTACTCAAGAATTCTATTATTCATACTGCATTAAAGTTTCAAAATATTAAACACTGGTATTACCCCTCACGGAAAATGTTTCCCAATTTGCTAACCACATTCTAGGAAGCTATAATCACCCGGCGCACATTTAAAGCATTTTGTGCTCGCTTATTTAACGTACAGGAACCAGGCCAGTGAAAGTTATCTGCATACTGTAGGGCTCATTTTCCTTCAAATACCAGGCATTTGAACCTTGTTCAAGTCCCACTAATACTGATCTGAAACACGCTCGCAAGGCTGCAATTACTAAAAAACTGAAGCCAAGAAGCGAGGCTCGCTTAGAGAGATCTTAACTCATTCCAGCCCAGATTACACTACATCCATCATTGTAGCGTTTCGGTAAAATGTAAGCGTATGCGATACGTGACAATTAATAACAATGTGAAGGTAGGAATGGGAATAATTTTGATTTCATGCACGAATGGACTCTTATGCGTGTTTAAGAAAAGAGTACTAACATTTTAGTACCTTTGTTAGTTCTTACAGTTTTTTCGTGTAAAAATCTTGTGCCACCACGACCAGCTCTTACTATGTCAGACGTATAGCCATTCCAGGCACTGTTCCCAGCATGCATTGCTCCATCAGTTCTAATTGGGGCACATACGCACGCAGCACGCATGCATATGTGCGAACATGCAAATGAGCCATGAAACCTTTTACACCACATTTATTTAATTTATCGACAGTTGTACAGTAACAATTTCCAATTAGCTGGTAGTTAGCTTGCTAGCGAGTGTGATAGTAATCTACTGTATGTTATGTACATAGTTAGCTACTTAAACAACCATTATTTTATGCCAAGATTACATGAAGACCACACAGAAGGAGCTGGAAAAGCACAATGATAAATATCTCAGTGGGGGAACATTAATGTGGGGACGTGGTTTGGGAGTGAGAGTGTGTGGTAGTGGGGGGGGCTGAACAAGGGTTTGTTCCAGACTGCATCCATATTCAGCTGTAGGCCAGGAATGATGCGGCCACACTATGTTACAAGCTGTGCATTTGTGAGACTGGCAGGTGAGTGGCCGCTTTGGGGTGGGGGGGGGGGCAGGGGGGTTGGGCGTCTACGGTACCTCACCCGCACACAGCTCTTCTGGTCCACCTTCCATCTTACAGGAAAGGCATTACTCAGATATCAAATTTAACATGGCCTCATTGTCCTTGTTTGGAAGGACTACTTCTACCACAAACCAGACGGTACCGCTCTAAAAGAGCAGAAAATGGACAGATCTTTGGATAGCTGCCTGTGAATGGGACAATTCCAACTACTATACAGAGACTTTCCTAAAAACATATATATACATACAGTATGAAAAAATATAACATCAAAATGAATCTATAATATGCAATATCCGGAAAGTGAAGTGACTGAAACACGGATGTTTATTTCTGAGGAGCAGGCAGTCCTCACTCATGACAGGCTAAATGTCAGAAAGTTCCTGCCACACATATTTCTATCAAGTAAAAATCAGCAAAGTTTTATTTTTACAGTGCTTTTGAAGAAAATACCAGCCCCTGGCGAGTGTCTTTTATGGACTGTGAAGTATATATACCCAAGGAGCACATGTTGAAGGAAGCTGATTGGGTTTCCAGTGCTATCTTTGAGTCACCCCGTCCTGCGCTTTTAAAGCGATCCAGCCGGGGTCGGGCACAGCAATTACTGAGCATGACGGTGGCCTTTCCGTATAAAGCCATTCGCACAACAAATTGTGACAGAAGGGTTTTTTTTTTGGTTTTTTTTTACTGCTACGCGATCATGAGAAACCAGCAGTGGCCCACAGTTTAACAAGTCACATATTTCCCCCGATTCCTGCATCCCATATTTATAATTTTACCACATCCTAACAATAACATGACCAGAACTGGCGCAAAACACACTGTCCTAGCTAATGAATCACACACTTTACCGCGAAAGGCGGTAAGTACTACCAGCTGTGACACTCGGGGCTTGGCACCGGGGCCCGCGCGGAACAGGGCCGACACATCTGACTGCAGCTGCGGCAGGGGACCGCAGGCTCTGTGTTTCCAGCTGCCTTCTCATGGGCTCATTTTTCTCTGCCTCCGTTTGCGGGGCCTGTCCCTTTCAAGCTGTTCGGCCATCTTTGTTTTGACAGGGCTCCAGAGTTCTAGAAAGTTCTCTCAGATGTGCTGAACTAAGGGAAAATGAAAACAAACCTCCTCTCTCTCCCTCTCTCTCTGACTCTACTTTTCTCTCTCTCTCTTACACACACACACACACGCATGGGCATACCATGAGTACAGCCACCCTTGGTCCATGACCAAACAAACAAACGAAAGAGAAGGTAGGATGCATTCTTTTAGAACCCTGTACATGACCCCCCCCTCCACCTCCCCCCTCTCCCCAACAGTGCAGATCACAGCCAAAACCAAAATTTAAGCATACTCCAACATGTGTTACCCCTTTGCACTATTTACTTATCAAAGTTATATGAACAGGATACTTAATTCAAATACCGAGCTTGCCGTGAGACCCCACTGCCTCTGCTAAAGACAAAAACATGCATGCAGAGACTAAAGAATTAAACCCTGATCAGGAAACAGATCTCCGAGAGCAAGCTACAGTCCAGTAACCCATAGAGCTGAAGGTCCCTCTGAAGTTCCTCTCACTGCTGTGCTATTGCTAACACACAGCTATTCACAATGCATTCAACGGCATGTAGGAATGTTGATAATAGCACTAGATTGTTACAGTCTTTGACACGTCGGGATTTGGTGAAAATCTTATGTATACTGTACATGTGAAGACGCAGCACGACAGATGATAATTAGACTCCCTGGATTTTATCATTAGAAGGACTAAATTAATTAATTATGTTTACAGATTTCAGAAACATGCATATAAAGTACTTACATTAGTCATCAGCAGAGGCATTTGGTTTTTGCCTCATACAAACTGTATGCGAATTTGAATCTCAGTGATATTTTTCTGCCAGCCATATTTAACAGAATGTAAAAGCAAACTGGATAAAAGTTTTTTTAATTACTTAAAACATTTGAATATGTCATCTCAGTCTTTACATTGGGCCCCATGAAAAGAGCTCACAATGGGCCCACCGCCTTAAGAAATCCTACGTACTTAAATTTCGAGCGCCCCTGTCAGAAATACTTTTTGCTTTGATAAAGTTTATGATTATAAAAGCAGTTTGTGACTGAAATTACCACGAAGGGAAGAAATGGATTTGTACCTAAGAGAAATTCAGACCTTTGTTCATGCTAATCCACTGCTAGCTGCCTGGCGTATAGCTGCTGTAGCTTTAGGGTGTTTTTAAGGAACGCGAGCGGTTGAAATAGTGGGTATCAGCTAGTTTCCCCGCTCAGAATAAACATTAGCCTTGTCCAGAGGAGACGGGCTCCACAAACAGTCTGACAAAGCGGCTGCTGATGCTACGTTTACGTAGCGCTTGGAAGTGCTAATGAGGCTCTATCACTCTTTTCCTCCAGTCAGCAAACGCGTCTTCCTCAAAACACAGTGTCTGAAACCCAAGGCCCAGAAACTAGCCCTTAAATTTCACTTTTATTTTCTGTTAAATAGGACGCTTAAAGACACGTCATTTCCATCCTTTTAGGTGGTTGGCCTTTCAGCCTGCCAAAGCCTTGCAGCCAAAACGGGCCAGTCTGGCTCATTTACGCTAGGGGAAGCGCTTTCTGAGACCGCCGACGACAAAAACCACTGGCTGAAAAGAAAAGAAGTACTTACTTTCCCCAGACCCGACATTTGGCTTCCCTGAACTACAGTATTTCTCAGGGACATTGAATTAAAATAAAATTTTCACATATTTTTGCTGCAACATATTTTGTCATCCAAGACACTTATTGTGTTAACTCTATGTTAAAAATAAGTAGAATATTTTTTTTCTCCTGTCTCTCAGGAGGTTAAGACACACTCACTGAGTACTTTGAAGGTTTGTGGCATTGGCCTGTGTATCACTGGCTGCCTGTTTCCTCTCTAAAGTTTTCCTTCTACGCTGCTGTCACTGTTGTCACTTTAAATAGGACAGCGTGTGCTGCATGCAGAAACACCTGCATATCCAGGTTTTACCCGGAGTGAATCAGGGCCGAGACCATCCTTTTAAGTCCCGTCGGAGAGCTCCGGGAGGCTCAAAGGCCTGCCTGTCTGCGTGTAAAACACCATCTGCATCATCTTCCTCCAATCAAGAGGAGTCCAAACCTGGCGCGGCGTCTCCCGTATCGACCGAAATCAAAGGCCTCGGAGGCGAGGGGTGTCGGAGACAAGACACCGCGCCCGAGCTTCACGTGTCAGAGCCCTGCAGGCCCTTCCGGCACTTTCCCCGGGATCTGAGAGCCGCACCGGCAGTCTCCGCCGCTATCAAACGAGCCCTCCCCTCCCCGCGCTGCTGGGAAGTGACACTCGACAGGATAACCGGAGCAAGCGTCTTCAGAGACGGCAGACCTGGGAAATCGCTCCGGCTAAACTCCCTCCAGCAGCCTCAGCAGTCGGCAGAAATAAAGAAATAATGGGAGTATAATGGGGGCAAAAATGTCTGCCTCATTTGTCATGCTACATGAACCACAGTTCCCCTCTAAACAGCAGCAGAGTTTACAAGGAAAAAAAGGTGGAAAGTGCTGTTCTGAGAACGGCCGTAGCTGAGTCGATCAGATTATTAACTCCAAGGTGTAAGAGCGTAATGAAGGTCTCGAACACTGACTTTGAATTTTGAGGAGAAAAAAAACAACCTACTCTTCAAAGGTCCACGGCCTACCATGCATTTATGTCCCACTCACTAAACCCAGACACCAGGAAAAACATTCCTGTTACACATAGAGAAATAGAACATGGGTGAGTAATCTATGATGTCTAGAGGGGTTGAAATCTATCTTCAGAAACATTTTGACATTAAGAGAATAAGTTAACCTCAACATAGTGTAGGTTTTACCTGGACATGGGCTGGCTTCCATCCTCATTCACTTTTCAACTGAAAGTAGACAGGTTTTCACGACGAACGCCTAGCCAGTACTTCACCGACTTTTCACCAACTTCTCACCACAAAATATTCACTGAGAGTGGCCAGAACAGCAGGTAAAGGGTTGCGCTATAAAATCGGTGTTAGCTGTTGTCACTCTTCATAGATGGCTTTTAACCTAAGCTGCTTCACTACATTTCCTGCACTCTACATGACATGTTAGCTAATAAGGAGAGAGAGCGCGGGTCTGCCTAGCAAACAAGTAATATAATTTCGGTTTATCATCGGATGTCGACACGCTGTATTCTGCCCTCAGCAGGGACAGTGAGCGTCTGGGGGAAGGCCGTATCACAGTAAAGTAACGGAGGTGCGACAGCTGTACAACATAATTGATATGTTGATATGCACCGCTACCTGATTTCACTCTAATTGGTGTTGCCACAAGTCTCAGAGTGGCCCCCTGTAATTAATTACAAAATCAGTCAAGCTGAAATTTTTTTAATCAAGATACTGTGATTTCCAATAAAATCTCCCTATCACTATGGTTACATGCAATACACCTGACGGCAACCATGTGTATTTTTATTTCTGCCGCAGCGATACTTCTTAAGTTTGGTTGCAGTATTCCTCAAATGACTACTCCTTCTGAACACGTGCATTTCTCCCAGCCATGTGAGCATGTGGTAGTTTATTGTGTAAATTTGTGGTGTGTTCACTTCAATGTCATATTAGACCTTCGCCGCACTCTGAAGTTTGTACACACAGACGCACTTGGGAGGTGCATACAAACTCTGTGTGGAAGGAAGTGGTTGTTCCTGTGAAATAACTTGAGAGGAAGTGAGCCCTTGTATGGCACATAATCATCTCAGTGAGGCGTCCTTCTTTATCTGAGCAGAGGAGCTGAGTGTTAGATCCAGCTCTGCTTTCCCCTAACAGAGCACGAGGAGAGCACGAGCAGTGTCCCACTCAGTGTGTGTGTGCGTGTGTGCGTGTGTGTGCATGTGCGTGCGTGTGCGTGTGTGCGTGCATGTGCGTGCGTGTGCGTGCGTGTGCGTGTGTGTGTGTGCGTGCGTGCGTGTGTGTGTGTGCGCGTGTGTGTGTGTGTGCGTGTGTGCGTGTGTGTCTGTGTGTGTGTGTGCGTGCGTGCGTGCGTGTGTGTGCGCGTGTGTGTGTGTGTGTGTGCATGTGCGTGCGTGTGCGTGTGTGCGTGTGTGTGCATGTGCGTGCGTGTGCGTGTGTGTGTGTGTGTGTGTCTGTGTTTGTATGCCTGCGTGAGAGAAAGTGTAAGAGCTACTGTTTTTTCTTAATATCTCTGCCTCCATACAGGCAGTGAGTTTGAGTGTGTGTCCTCACATTAGTGCGTATGTGGGCAGTCACAGATTATAACAGCATTGGCAGCTGCATGGAGCAGGTCTGGGTGTGGTACTTTCCTGTCGAGGCGATGGTGAGGTCTGCTCCACAGCACGCTAATGCGTGTGTGTGCGAGTGTGTGTGCGTGTGTGTGCGTGTGTGTGTGCGTGTGTGTGTGCGTGTGTGTGCGTGTGTGTGTGCGTGTGTGTGCTAATGAGTATATGTGTGTCTGGAATGATGTAAGCACTCAGACTAGTGAGTGAAATTGTGAATGGGAACTAGACACACACTCTGCTAGACATTTTGACTTGACTGCCATTTGAAGAGACAGCCTTTTTGAGTTTCCTATTCCTGGTGCCTATTAGTGGTATTTGTACACTAAATGGATTTTGCTAGACAGAAGCCCTTTCCCTATGGTTTTAAGGGAAATGCCTCTTGTATTGTGCTGATATGTTAAAAAGGTTTTCATTCCCACAGCTAAAACACAAAACAGAAATCCTCTTTCTGGAGTGTTCCCAGGGCACACTGTCCCAGAACAGCGTGTTACGCGCGGCTGAAAATATTTTTCACATCAAATCGCCACGAGACCAAAACCAACCACGGATCAGGACAAAGGTTGAACTCTTCAGCTTTTTTTGACGCCCCCTCCCCGAAGAGAAACAACAACGCATTTTTAATAATACAAATCACTGATACTGTAGCAATACCCCTGGTGCCATATTGTCATGTTCTTTTCAATGTAACACGCCAGCTAAAACCCTTACATCAAACAGGCCAGGCCATATCTCTCCTCCTTCAGGTCAATAACAACACTTCTGTAAGAAAGGTCTGTTACTTTACTCTCACGGATTCATCTTCTTCAAAAGCATCATATCTCAGTACGCGGCAACGGCAAGGGCTTTCTGTCTGAGATTGGGCCGTGCACAAAAAAAAAAAGACCTGACTTAGAACTTTTGTAATGAACAGCCTTAAAGTTATAGATTTCCACTGGTGATGACAGTGAACCATTTCCAGGTCCTAATGAGGAGCTCACAACCCGGTCAGTTAGTTAAATTGCATCCCAGGACTGCATTACCATACAGCGCATTTTAGTTCATTCAACTCAAATGAGCTTAAGACGAAAACCAATAGCCAATATCAGTGAAATCAGGCTGGGTCTGATTATCCTGTTCGCTTATAAGTTATACGATATTATCGGCCCAAAACATCGGAATGCATTCGTTGTTCTGCGGTGTAAAATTTCAAAATGGGTTCAGCAGGTCCGGTTGGAAAGGCAGTGTTATGCTTTGCACCCCTGAACTACGGAACTGGCTCCCTCAACAGATCAGAGAGGCTAAACATACTGAACATTTGAATAGCGCACTGAAAACTCACCTGTTTATGTTGGCTATCATGCTGTGTTTACAATTACATATTTAATCACAAGCTGCTACCTATTATTATTATTATTATTATTATTATTATTACGAGTAGTAATGTTATTATTACTACATGCCAGACACACACATGCATGCACACACACACATATGCCCGTAAACGCACACACACGCACAGACTCACACATGCACGTGCGTGCGCACACATACACACACACACACACATTTATGGGTGTGCACACACACATGGTGCACAAACACACACACACACACACATATGGTGCACACAAACACATACACACACACACCCTCTCACACACACACACACACACACACACACCCTGCTGAGTCAGGCCCTTACAGCAGCAGAAGGCAGACACGCTCCCTCCTCGTCCCCCTGCCGTAGGGACCCCAGCAGCCACTGCTCCTTGGCTACGGACTTGGCCTCCAGCACACTAATCAGCAACAAGTCTTATCAAAACCTCGCCCGGGCCAATACAAACACTCGCCGGCTTGTTATTGCTTTGTTTTCACAGGTCTTTAGGGGGAAGAGATGCATTGATTACTTTGCGTTTTATTTTTTATTTATTCCACATACGAGCACGCCCCTCCTGGCACCGGCCAATGGGCAGAGGGGTCAGGCGCGTGTTATTTTAGCGAGGGGAGACGGTGAGAGAGAGGGACTGTTTACGCAGGCCGCTCCTTTCCTGTGCTGGGGAGTCCGAGGATCCCAGAGGAAGGTCTCACACACCCTGCCAGGCGCTGCGTCTTTAAACGGGGCTGAAATTACACACACGGCCATTCTCCTCTCTTTCTTTCTCTCTGTTTCTCTACCTCCCTCTGTTGCACTCAATGTCCCTCTCTTTCTCTCTGCTTCTGTATCTCTCTCTCTGGCTCCTTCTTTCTCCTTCGCTTTTTCTCTCTATCTCTCTCTCTTGCTCTCTTTCTTTTGCTATCTCTGTCTCTCACAGGCCTCTCTCCGGTCTTTCTCGTTCTCCTCTCTCTCTTTTGCTCTCTCTGTGTCTCTCTGCACAGGCCTGTTTCACAGGACATTACGTGAGCTTTAAAAGGATGTGCCACTCAGGTCTTGCAGCACTTCAGACAGAAACACGGCTGGAGTCTCCCCAGGGAGAGGCAGACTATAAGTCCCTCTCAGAGTAGCTCGCGGTTCTATTTTACTCGTACGGCACAAACCCAGAAGTAGAAAGAGAGTATGTTAAAATGTGTCCAGTGTAAATAGAATCAAACACAGAGCAGTTCATATGAGTGTGATACAAAGTCCTTAGTGAGAGAGCGTATAACTGTAGCAGGTGTGGAGGTATGAGTGTAGAAACGGTAGTGCCCGTGAGCAGAAATGTCTGCCGGTGGGGATGCCTCAGAGAGTTCTTGCCTTTTAAAGAAGATCCCAGGTAGGCAGCTAGCTAGGATTTTTAAACCTACAGCATGTCGCGTCCACTTGCATTAATAAGGCGTGGTGCCAAATTAAATGGAATGTTCATTGAAAATCGTTCAACAGTATCTGATGCTGCAAACATAGTTTGCCGTGAACGTTCACCATTTTGAACACCTCTCAGGTGTGGAGGTGTGAGGTGGTACGTGTATACGTGTAGCAGTACAGTGTGAGAAGGCAAGTGTACAAGCGTAGTGGGTAAGATATGAGGCGGTAACTATATAAGTGTAAGGTATGAACAGGTAAGTGTATACGTGTAGCGGTAAGGTGCGAGGAGGTAAGTGTACGAGCGTAGCGGGTAAGGTATGAACAGGTAAGTGTATACGTGTAGCGGTACGGTGTGAGGAGGTAAGTGTACGAGCGTAGCGGGTAAGATATGAGGCGGTAAGTATATAAGTGTAGCAGGTAAGGTCTGAGGAGGTAAGTGTGAAAACGTAGCGGGTAAGGTATGAACAGGTAAGTGTATACGTGTAGCGGTACGGTGTGAGGAGGTAAGTGTACGAGCGTAGCGGGTAAGATATGAGGCGGTAAGTATATAAGTGCAGCAGGTAAGGTGTGGGGAAGTGAGTACACGGCTGCACTGTTTGAGGTGAACGCAGGACAGCGGCGTGAGGAGGTGACAGGGAGTCGCAGGGCAGCACGGGGCCACTCCTCAATCTAATGAGGAGAGGAGAGGTCGTGCCTCCTCCCCGGGGCCCCCGGGCTGTCCTGGGGAGATGCCATCGCGGCCTCGCCGCGCGCTAATTAGCGGCGGTTTCGGTGAGCGGGTCTGTGATGTGCGCTCGTCTGGAGCGAGGCCCGGGGGCAGGGCCGGCTCTAATGACTGCCCCCCCCGCCCCCGCCCACCCGCGCTCCGCCATCACCGCCTGCGCGCAGGGTCTCCTCGGGGCACTGCGGCCCAGGGAGGCAGCCTCATCAAAACACCTGCTGATTGGCTCGCTCCCGTAAAAGATTCATCGGTGTGCGGAACGGCAGCGGGTTTGCGGGCGGCGGTAAATCCATATCCATAATTCAGAGGGAACACTTCTCGGAGAACAGAACGCACAGCGGGATGATGCACGGGGCCTGTGATGATGTGAGTAAACTACGCCGGAGACACAGATGTCATGACAACACCGCCGTGCCACGCGGAAACTTCCAGGCAACGCCATTCATATTTCATGAGGTCGTAGGCCCCGCGCTTTCCCTTCAGGCAGACTCAGTAAGTGCACTCGGTACAGTATACAGTTCAACAAATATTCCACAACTGCACTTACATATGCATTTTTAAAGAACACAAGGTAGGATAATATGCCCATGTTTATACATGTATGAGCTAAAGCACTTTTCAGATGCCTGTTAAGATAATTTTCCTCCTTGTGGTGTGTGTGTGTGAGGCTGTGTTTGTGTGTGTTTGTGCACGTGGATGCGTGTGCGTGTGTATGAGCGTGTGTGTGCAGGTATGCACGTGCATGTCTGTGCGCATGCATGCGTGTATACAGTGTGTGCATGTGTGTATGGATGCACTCGTGTGTGTGTGTGTGTGTGTGCATGCATATGAGTGGTGCATGTGTGTGCGTGCATGAGTGTGTGTGTGTGTGTGTGTGTGTGTGTGTGTGTGTGTGCATGCACATGTGTGAGCATGTATGTGTGTGGGTGTGTATATAATAATAATTCCACACACATGAATCAGTGATCAGTGAGATGGCCGCTCTCCCCTACTGTGTCTGAGTGCCACTGTTTCTTTAAAGCGCCCCCACTCTAATCCCCTGAGTGATAGTGGAATGGTGACAATGCTGAGCTAAGCTCCTCCAGGACTCGCTAGATAAGCCACTCTTGTCCCAATGAACTCTAAGTACATCAAACTCTGCCTGTCACCGGCCATGTTTACGACTCCGGAAAGAGAGCCGCGCTCATGATGGCTTACTGCATCTTGCCCGGCCTAATCATACCGTAGATCCTTCTCACCATGCAGAAAAGTACTGCTGAGTCTACACAGATGGGCTCTTCAGTTCTTTAGCAGGGGAAACCATATCACGCATTCACGCATACATATTTTACAACGGGATTTTAATCACTGTTTTAAGCAATGCTAAGTAATTCCCAGAGAGTTCAAAAGGCTTGGCTTAGAATGTTTTGTTAAGGGTTTTCCAACGGCTAAAATTTTGTATATCCAAATAATATCCATTTAACGACACGCAGTTAAATAAATTGGGACTTTATAGTCTTCAGATTAGCATTAGCATCGGCTATCTGTGGTAGAGACTTCTTGATACAGAAGTCGTGTAAAAATATTTTACACTGTAAAATATTGATTCAAAAACCAACCTTGTGTGCCTAGCTCAGCTCAGCATGTCAGGCTAAACACAGTCCCTGGATTTAACTTATGAATTCTAACTCCCGGTATGTTTTCTGCTCAATATAATACATTTGAAGCTGATAAGCAAAGTGAATGTACATTTGGTACACTTGTGTGAAAAAGTGCTCATGTGAAACACAAATGTGAAAAATCTTCTTCTTTTGTTTCCTTTTCTTGAGTGGATTGGTTTCTCTGTAAAACAAGCCAATGCATAAGCATGATTTCAAGCTGCTGACTGAAAACATATTCCCCATTCAATACATTTCTACTAAAGTACCCAATACACACTCTGTGTACACTATGTATGCTTTTTTCACTCATTAAGGGTTTAGGTCCTGGCTCTGAGGGACAGCTCTCCGATTCCCTCGCCCCGCCTCGCACAGATGTGCCACTACCGCACTGGAACACGGCGAGCTCTGCAGCTGAAACACGGCATTCTCTCAACACTGAACGTTATGTCTTCACTGGGTCAGGACCTCGTCGCCGCCGTTTCGTACTCATAATTATCAGCACTCCATTGGCCGACGTCCAGGTGTATCATTGGCCAGAGCTTCAGCAGTGTAATATGTTACGGAGAAAAGAGCAAGTGAATCCTGGGAAGGCAACATCCTCCCCCAAAATACTAATAACACAAATCTTTTTAAAAAGAAGAAATGCTAAAGGACTAAATCCGCAGTGTCCGTATCATTCCAAAAAATGCTGTCATAAATTACGGTGAGAAAATCTCTCCTCTTCCAGGAATCAGACGATGTGTTTGGTAAAATACTCAGGCAGCTTATGCGTGGGACTTCATAACCTACTGAGTGAAATAAAGAGCGAGCAGTCAAAGCACAAGCCATTAGGCACATTTTCACGGCTTAGGCCAAACTAGCATGGAAAAAAAAAACATCCAAAGAGAAGGATGAACGCTCATTGAGGTAAGACTCCCATCACCAGGGCTGCAGGGTGAGTGACGCCCCTTACAAGAGTACGAGACAGGGAGACAGGATCCAGGTGCTTCAAACTTCTGATCAAAGGAACCGAAGGCTTCATTCCGCCGCTACTGCATCACACACATTCTCATCCATTTATATTCAAACCACAGGATTAACGTGTGAATTACAGCAGTTACGGGCGGGGAGAAACGTGTAAACCTTTTATGAACCTAAACACTGGCGCTGAAACCATAATGGTTTATATTAGGGAATATTCATGTCTTTCATTCATTTAAAATAATAATAACTGTAGCTGCGTTTGAACAGAAGAAGACTGAGTAATGTCGAGGATGTAACAGCCTATGGCACTGACTGGCAGGAGACAACGCTAAACCGATTCACCACGTGCTAGCAAGTTATTTTATTCCTATCCTGAATTCATTAATTACCCAAGCAGCATGTTCATTCAAGGTAATGTATGGCTTTCAGAGCATTCACCAGTTTATGTGAATAGCATAAAGCTATTTCACTACTGTTATACAGTGTACAGTGTGTTGCCTGTACATACAAAAATACATTTAAATGTACATGTGCTGGGATCTATGGATGCTTTGCCAGTGTTCCCATTACAAAGTGACAGGCCTAACACAACAAAGAAACTCATAAAAAAGAAAAAAATACTCATATACACACACACACACACACAATCAGTATTCGCTAAAAGACGGATTAGTGAAACAGTGAAATTAGTGTGTGAGCGTGGCCAGTTTGAGAGAAATCCTCCGGCTGGCCTGCACACAGGAAGGGGAGGGCTCTGGGGCGCAGAGCTTCAGCATAGCCATTCCTCACGATTACTCAATATTCAATAATGCACCCTTTTTAACTATTTATAGTGGCCCTCATGCATAATTGACAGGTCTTTGCACACTCGCAGCAGACCTAATGCACAGCGATTGTCATGTTTACACAATTTTGTTTTTCAAGGGGTGATTATCCACTTAAACCCGCACATATTAGGTTAACATTGCCGTGCAGAGGTTAACCCCTGCTAACGGCCACAAGCTGCTCATTGTGTGGCGGTGTATAGGGTGATATAGCCTCCCGAAAAGCAGAGAACAAAACATATTTACGCAGTGTTAATATGGTGGGCTGTGCCAGTGCATAATCTGTGTAGTAGAAATAATGATGTGCCTCGAAAATAAGGTATTAAAATGAAGTTATCAGACATGTCCCTTTGTCCTCACCCAGTCTACACTGCTGGTTTGTGGTGGAACAAATCTCAGAGAATTACCACAGGTGACAAGCCTCTTTATCTAAAGTATCGCACAGCCTCGCGCGAAAACGGCAAAACATTGCACCTGCGCTTCCGGGAGTACATATTTCAGTGGCCGCTGAAAAATACACGCAACTCTTCTCTCGCTCTCTTTCTCCCCACAGAAAAAAATAAAAACAAGAAAATGTGATCTACGCCCCAGGAGAGCGAGGGAAATGGAGCCACTGTCATTTCTAACAGTGATATCCGGTCTCTCTTGTCCTGCCTATCCTCTGTGAAGACTCTGGAGAGACGGACGGAGCTAGACTGTGTGTTCTCTCCACCGCCGCTACCGCAAAATGGACGCCGGCCTTCTCTTTCTGGCGAAATTGTTGTTGTTTTTTTTGTTGTTGTGGTTGTTGTCTGGTCCTCTGGGCTTCAGCCGTGGTGATGGGACTGGGAATAGTTGTCTAGGCTGTGCCAAGGTCAGTCCACTCCGCATGACAGTTCCTGCCTTCCTACAAGCGAGGAATCAATACTTTCGGACTGTGGCTGTGCCCTAGGTGTAGAACAGCGAAACTCGTCGGCGCCTGACATGTTTTCAGCCAATTGGAGGCTTTGGGCCCTCCCCATCTGATTCGCATCCGAGAGCAGCTCTTTGTGGTGTCCGTTTCCTTCTGGAGCCTCTCTCTGTCTATCTGTCCCTATATCTGTCTGTCCGTCCCTGAAGTATGCATCTTCTTCCTTATGTCTTAATCACGTGGCCCATGTTACAAGTGTGGCTTTCACTGAAGTACTATGTACAGCACACACTGTGTGTAGGTGTGGAAACAGGCAAATGCATGTATTTGTGGTGCATATGGTTTTTTTGTGTATGTACGTATGTCTGCATCAGGCATTCATATGTGTGTGTGTGTGTGTGTATTTAGTGAGAATGTGTGTGTGCTTGTGTTTTGAATGAATGTGTGTGTGCGGGGTTGCGTGTGTGTGAGTATGTGTGTGTGCGTGCCTGAGTGTGTGTGTGTGTGTGTGTGTGTGTGTGCGTGCCTGAGTGTGTGTGTGTGTGTGTGTGCGTGCCTGAGTGTGTGTGCATGTGTGTGTGTACATGCTTTGTGTGAACGTGCGCTAGAGTAGCACAGTGAAACAGGATTAAGGAAGCAGTCTGGTGCTCCTCTGCTCCAGACCCGGGCCGGTGACCAGAGGGGACACACGCTGCCTGTAAAAAGGCCGCTCTAATTACAGGGCAGCAGACACACACAGACAGCCCAAGCCACAGAAGACACGGAGAAACACAGAGCAGGGCCACAGGCAGTGGTTTCCTGCTCCACTGTGGCCTGCGCTACGTCCTCACAAGTATAGTAAACTCGTGTCCCCGGGCAGAGAGTAAGGAGACAGAAGCAGGAGAGCGATTGTTAACCCCGCGCTTCACTTTCCTTTAATGATGAGAGACCACATCGCCAATTACGCTCCCTAATCTTTCCCCACAATGTTTCCCCCCAAGAAACGTCTGAATCAAGAAATGTGCCCATCAAACAGTCGTAACAAAGGCAGCTTCAGCCAGTGCAATGACCCGAACCACTTTAAATGTAAGACTAATTTTTCTTCAAATTTCCCTTTCTAATCATTTTCTGTGCCTTGCGCGAGTACTTTAATCAGCTTCAGTTTAGAAGAGAACAGAAAAAATAATGAAAGAAAAAAGACACTTTAATGAATTCAGTATTGAACCATTCATAAAAGGGGGTTTTTAATTAATTGAAAAGCACGCACTGCTTTGTGGGAGACGTGACAGACAAGCCATGAACAGCCTTCAGCCGTGTGCCCAGGACAGGGTCTGAAACTTCAGCTGGCCGTCGCTCTTTGTGTGCGAGCTATCGGGGTTCAATTTGCAACACAGTGTGGCGACATTCAGTATTCTGATATGGTTTGTAGCTTTCAAAAAATGAAAATTGTTCAGATTTCTTTTAAAGAACAAATTATCAGGTTCTCATTTCTGTTCAGAATAAAGGTATGTCCAACGTAATGCCTGTACATAATTGAAAGGTATGCCTCTCTAGAACAGTCCCTTCAACTACTGGAGAGAGCGTGGAGTGGTGAGAGTTTTGTTGAAAGCAGGTAGAAAATTCTGACACCGACAGTGACACACAACCAGTGTCAATCACAGGCCCGAATCCGCCACTTCTCCACTTTCAAAGCAGAGGTGACATTTTGTCCCGGTCCCTTACTCTCTGCTTCCCTGTGGTCCAGGAGGCAGGAGACATCGCTCAAAGCGGCTCCCTCTCTCTCTCTCCACCCACTCCCGCCCGTTCCAAGCGGAGCGCTCCAACCCCGCAGAGCTCGCCAAGCGTCATGGGTGTCCGAGGGACATGACTTGTTCCCGCACCGCAAGGCCTTTTTCCAGGACTTAATGCAGTGGCACGTACTTTTGGGCCCGGTAAGAGTTTAAAAAAATAAAGGAGATTTGTGTCTCCCCCTGGTCGTGGCAACACACGGTAGACAGCGCAGACACACACCCATGAAAACAGAGAGGGGGAGGACAGACTAGTTGTGGTGGAAATGGACAGATTTACAACCCATGTGTGTGAAAGTGTGTGCAACTCCCCATGTTTAAAAAAAAAAGAAAACATAATGGCTAGATTGAAATTATACATCTGTTTAGGCTAATACCTGTTTTTATTGGCTTGGCTCGTAGGTGGTACTTAAAAAGGGAAAGTCAACAGTTACATTTTAAAACGAAAGAAGAAAAAAAAAAACATGCTGACTCTAAGAGTTCTGGGTGAATAAGAGAAATGGTATTTACGAAACATCACATATCAGTCTTACTTCTTCACGTCTGTGAACAGAGGGCACATTGATGAACACCGGTGGGTTTTCTCTCGATATCCGAGCGCTGGCATTTGTTTCCGTGGGTCTTTCCCACGATGTCCACCCCCCGATAATGATTTTTTCTGCTTGTGCTGATTGAATTGAAAGTTTAAAAGGGACACCCCTCAGCCTGTCTCCGGACAGATGCGCTCTAAAACGCTCCATCTCCTTCCATCTCCAGTTTACAGGAGCTGGCTTTCACATGAATTAAAAGAGGAAACCATTGATTTTCCCATTGCTTAACTTTGAAACTTAATCTTCAGCAATGTTGAGAATCTAGTGCCCTGTCGATATATTTTCTTGGGCAAACAAAATGCAGGGAGAGTCACGCTCTTCCTCGCAGCGAGATCGAGGGGAGAAGGCAGACAAAATAATTTATTGAAGACACTCTTGTCAGGTACACCTTTTTCTTTTGGTTCTTGGTGAGGCAGCAGGATGATAACTCTGGGTTCCACTCACACACACGCACGCACACACACACACAGACACACACACAAACAGACACACATTAAAGGGAAAACTAGAAGAGGGTTCTTCTCTTCAGAACAGACTGTTTTACATTTCCCTCCACATAACTGGGCATATCAACAAATTATTCCTACTGCATGCTTCGCAGTGAAGTGAAAATAATTCATATGGATCACATCAGTTTATTCCCCACAAAAACATATCAGTTAATGGACATAAGGGTGAGGTCAATAGGCAGGAACTGGCATTTCCTTAGGGTAACACATAGCCCGATATTCTAAAAGAAGCTGGCTATGTGTTTTAGGGAACGTGTACAAACTCACGTCCCTCTGAGGGGTCACCTCCATCCCAGACATCCCCCACAGAGTCAGCCGGCAAACACCATCATTCCCTCCATGCACTGGGCCCGGCCACCAAATAATTCACAGGAAAAAAAAGAATCCTTCACTACATCGAATCTCATCTGTTTCCAGTTTCTTGCAGATGCTCCGGTTTTACTGCTGCAGTCTAGTATTTCATGGCTGATTTGCCCAGCGGTTTGGTTTTATACAAACTACATCTCTAATGACAGCATATCTCTTGTAAATTGCGGCACACCAATACTTTCCCCTCGCTGGGACCTTAACGCCCTCCCTCAAGCAAACAATGACTGGAGGACCTCCCACTTTTAATATCAAAATCACACTCTCTCCGCTCTCTTTTCAGCGTTTAAGTACATGTATGGAGGAAAGATCAGAGAGGCCATGTTGGCTCTCCCTCTATTCAAGACAATGGCACTGCTGCCTGCAAGGATATAGTGGTTCCTAGCATACACTGCCAGAGTTGGACACTGAGGGAATGTGCTATTAAATTTCATTTTCATAAATGGTGATGATATATAGACCATGCCCATGGTCTAGTTCTACCCCAGCAATTATTCATAATTACGTCTAATAAATTTATGTTCGAACCACCAAACACCGGAAACTAGCCAAGTGTTAATAGTTTAGAGAGAAGAAAAGAAAAAGAAAACAGTTGATTGTTGTAAAAATCGGGATCGCGTCAATTCTGCCCGGTCGCACACGTTTCTAAAATGTTCCAGCGTGTTCTACCTCACGTCTTTTATGTCCCCCTCCTTTTTAACCTCCCGTTGGGCTTTTCATTTCTCAGAAACAGACCGTTGTGCCTTGGCAAAACAAGCAGAGTGCCGTTCCCTCCCAGTGCGAAAGGGACTGGCGCTAACAGCCCCAGACCGGCGAGCTGAGGACCTCTCTCTTATGAGAACTGAGTGGGAACAAGATTCCATTACACTGTATTTGCATTCTGTATGTCTCAGTCTCCACTGTACTGCACAGCTGTCAGTCTGTTTTTTTTTCACTCTGCATTCTTAGGATAACAGTCCAGAGAACTGTGAATGTCTTATATCTCTGTAACTTCTGAAGTCTTGGGTTAGGTCTTCCCAGATTTCTGTCAACTGCACAACTCAAACCCTCACCCCCCCCCCCCCCGAGCACTCCCCCCGCCCCCCCACCTCAGCGTCTCCCACACGCGTGCACACGGACACACATGGCCACCGCGCGCAAATGGAAATCCGAGCGTTCGCTTAACAGCCTCATTTATTCCTGATGGTTTAAACGATTTCATCACAATTAATGACAAGGCCTCAGCCTCCCGGAGCTTCACCGGCAGATGTTCGGGGAGCGCCCGCGCTCCTCTCCCGCTTGACGGCCGGTGACAAGCCGTCCTCTGAAGGACACCCCCCTCAACGCCAGGGCTGCATGACACCCCCTTCGCTCCCCCGCATCGCCCTGACAACGCCGGGGTCTGTCTGACGATGGTGTAGGGCGTGTGTGTGTGTGGTGAGGGGCACTGTCTGCTACCTTAACTCGTCCTTCTGTCCACTGCAGATTTACACTGCATAACTCAACACCGCTGGTCTGGGTTACTATCATACTCCATATCCAACACACATATATACTTCACAACATGCTCTTGCCTATGCTGCATTCATATCCAAAGCCCTAGTTACACAGTAAAGTGTTCAGTGTGACATCAACTCATACAGAGTCTTACAGTAATTACAGTAAGACATTGTACTGCGTGGAATAGTTTTTTTCTACTTTCCAAAGATTTCAGATGGAAGCATGTTTGTCACATTGTTGTATTTTCATATTCATCACAGTTTATTGGAAACTACAGCAGTTGGATCGCATTTCATAAATAACTGATATAAAAAAATAAAAAAAATGTCTTTGTCTGAAGTGCATCACATGTAGGAGCATTTCCAGTGTTCAAGACCTGCAAACTCCATGGGACAAAATGGCATCTTATAGAGCTTGAAATGTATATTTTCCCATTGGTTTTCATTTATTTTTCGAATGTATTCTCTAGCCGGGGTCCCTATTTTTCTTTAATTCAGCTAATGAGGCTTTCAGCGAGCCCAGCCAACTCCATAAGTACATTTTAATTTCTGAGGCGTGAGCAGGAAAACAGTCTTTAAGAGGTCTGGTTTCGCCTCGATCTGAGACTCGTCAAAATCTGGTACCGCCAACACACGGGTCTTTGATCCCAAGATGGTGGTAAAACGTATTTTAAGAGATATCCTATATATTTTTACATATATATGACATGCACTCTTGACGTACATTAAAAGGCATAGGGAGAGGATTATTAATACTGTACTAGAGAGGATTACAAATTGGCGGTGTCCAGAAAGCCATTGATCAGTCAGATCACGTGTTCCCCCTCAAACTGAGAAGGATTATGGTTTAAAAACCAGCTTTGTAATTGAAAACACAGGGTCATTAAATTTATTGGCTTACATATGAAAATATTGACTCTTCCCAGAGACCTCCTCTCCATCTTTCAATCCCTTTATTTCCCTAAATAAATCTTTATTCATGTCGCATTGATCTATCGATCGCACCAACTGATAAACCGGCGCGGAATCAGTAAAAAGATGCATTTGTGCTATGAAAATATATAAATCAAACAAAATCAGCGGAAAACAAAGAGGCGAGGCGGGCGGGCGCAAGGCTAAACACGCCCTCGGTAAAACCGCGGACATCGCGTGAGCAACGGCACGATCCCTTTTTCTATCGCTCGGATGTCTGGCTCTGACGAACGGAGAGAGGTGCTGCCTCCTTGACTACTTTCACAAAATTCCCCCCATTATTTCAAGCTGAGATAAACACAATTGTTCCAGGAGTGCCAAAAATCAAGCAACACTTCAGAATCTGCACAGCAGCCCACGCCAAATTACTCCATGGACCCTTGACCTCATTGTCCAATAGGAGGACGGGGATGAGATTTCGGGCCGCGAAAGAGGGAAGTGAGAATTGGCCGGCAGACATGGAGGGAGGGAGAGAAGAAGGAAGGGAGAGAGAGAAAGAGGGACAGAGAGAGGGAGAGGCAGAGGGGGAGTCGAGGGGGCTCTCTGCTGTCCCTGAAAGCCTACAGAGAAGAGGGAGCCATCCGCATAGTCCACATCTGTTCTTCGTTTATCAACAACTGGAAAGAAAATGGCAGGAAGCGTTGCCGCTGTAGGGGAAGATGAAAAGGCTCAAATAAACCTGTGTCACACATGTACCGCGTCTTCCGCCGACTAGCCCGTCCCGGGACAGACGCCAGGGCGACCGGACCAATCAGAGCCCAGGAAGAAAGAACAGGGCGAAGTAGAGGCCTACTGAGCGACCGACTGTAGGAATGCACCCAGCGGCCTTTCGTTGAGCTGCTCACGTCTCACTCGAGGTCATTTCCTCCTACACTCAAATTAGCCAGCGCGCTAACGGCCTCGCCCTTTTACAATGTGGCCCAAAATCTCTCACCGGCAACGCAGGGGCAGAAACAAAATTGGTTTCTCGCTTTTGTTTAAAACACACACACACACACACACACACACAAAAGAGGCGGCGACAACAACACGGACACCATCTCGGGCGACGTCCCGTCGAGCGTGTTTTTACGAGAGGCCCTCTGGCACGGTGGCGGTGTTTTTCGAGGTTGCGACGAGCAGATATTAAATATGTAGCGGTTCTGTAAGAGGGCCACTGGCTGGGCGGATAATGAGCGGGCGGGGCCACAGCGCATCCGCTTCATTATGCAGAATAGACGCTTAACGAATCCCACACCTCATTAACAGTAATAAGTGTCTGCTGCCACCTCCATTGTCAGCAGGATAAGCAATCAGTGGGGTCATTTCACATCATAACAGCTACTGGGGCACATTACTATCTTGTTCATCATGGGAAAGGCTGTCATTAGACACACAGACACACACACATAAACACACAAACATGCACGCAGACGCACAAACGCACACACTAGGTTGGGAGAAAGACAGATGGATAGAATTATGGGGAAGGAGAGATGTAGAACTTCGATCAATATTTGACTATATAAAAAAAAAATCTAGAGTGGGATTCATGAGGAGATGGAAAATAGCATCTTGTGTGCATGCTTGTGCACTTTGTGTATGTATATGCAAGCTTACAGTATGTCTATAAGCAGTATGTCTGTGTAAGTATTTGTGTTTGCGTAGGTTTGTGGGTGTCTGTGTGTCTGATATGATGTTTGCATGCGTATGGGCATGTGAGTATGAATGTGTGAGTGAGTATGTGTAAGAGAGAGAGAAATACTGTATGTGTGTGCATATATATATCTACATTCTCATCTGTTTGCGTATGTGTGTGTGTGTGTGTGTGTGTGTGCATGATTGCATGTGTCCATTTGTGTTTGTGTGTGTGTATGTGTATGTGCATGTGAGTGATTTTGATTTGTGTGTGTGTGTGCATCTTGTGTGTATGAGTGGTTTTGTGTGCATGTCTGTGTGTGTATGTGTGTGTACATGCTATGAGTGTGTGCTTTTGTGTACATGTTTGTGTGTGTGTGTGTGCGATTTTGTTTTGTGTGTGTGTGCATGTTGTGTGTATGTGTGCTTTTGTGCGGATGTTTGTGTGTATGTGTGTGTGCATGCTGTGTGTATGTGTGCTTTTGGGCGGATGTTTGTGCGTGTGTGTGCGATTTAGTTTTGTGTGTGTGTGAATGTTGTGTGTATGTGTGCTTTTGTGCGGATGTTTGTGTGTGTGTGTGTGTGTATGTGTGCTTTTGGGCGGATGTTTGTGCGTGTGTGTGCGATTTAGTTTTGTGTGTGTGTGAATGTTGTGTGTATGTGTGCTTTTGTGCGGATGTTTGTGTGCGTGTGTGTGTGTGTGTGTGTGTGTGTGGTGCAAGCACGTGCGTTAGATCCCTCACTGCTCCAACACCCCTGATGACGTGAATCAGGCGGTTAGATCTGCACGTCTGATCACAGTAAATTACAGCAGGGCACCGCAGCAGAGACAATTCTTCCTTTAATTACAGGAAACATCTCATTTATATTTTATGAAAATTTATCCCCAGAAGCCAAGTGTGTCTGGCATTGTGTACGGAGGTAATATAAGCAGGTTTTAAGGACGCTGGGAAGCTGAGAGCCATGGCGAGAGTGACAGTGCCTGTACACAGGCACGCGTTTGAACGTGTACCTCCAGAAACATGCTGGAGAGTCACAAGCCTGAGCAGGACACAGTCACAGCGGACTGAGCCCCGAGCAGACCTGCCCTGTAAACACACGCATGCTACGACACGACGGCCAGAACGCTGGCACTCTGAGCCTGAAAAAACATGCCGGGAGCAGGCTTCCATTTACAGGACAATTATATATTATACAAGTTCATTACTTCAGCAATATACTTTGTGTACGTGTGTTTACTGTACTCGTGCAAAAGCTACGAGTTGCATTGTACATACGCATAAATACAATACAGCATGTCCCAAAAACATGATGTTGTGTAACACTTGCCTTGTGTGTCATTGTTTCTCTAAATTTACACTTGAGTTACATTTGGGTGAGGTTTAGCCCTTGATCCAAAATGAAAACAACTAATCAAACGGGAACCCGTATTCAAGTTCAACTGTGATCACCCACGTTGTCAAGGTTTAAGCATGAAACACCAATGATCTATCATAAAATAAAAGCTGTCTTATCACTCAAATTAGAGCGTTCTGCACAAGGGTGACAGCCGTTGAATGTATCAGTGAGGTTTCAAAGACTAAACCCATGTGTTCTTAGCCATTAGCAAGCGAGAAACCCTCATAATGAAAGCAGTCTCTCGTTCTGATTGATGGATGAACCTCAGATATCACACACACATGGAGTCAGAAGCTCCAGAAAAAAATTACTAAGGCTTCCTTCATGTGTAGCGACTCCATTTCTGCGTCTGTGTCTCCGGGATGGATCTGCTAAGTACCTCTCTACCGTGTGAGACTTCACTCAAATATTAATACTCCTTTTACAAGTACAAAGAAGAGAAGCTACCAAGCTGAAGCTACAGTGATCTATATATTAAAGATGAGGGATCTTTCAAATGCATAAGAGGTTTTACATTACCACTTTTAAGGAGTAACCAGCCATAAGTAGGTTTTAGATGGATTAAGATTATCTCTTTCTTAAGACTGGGCTTTGAGAGTTCTAGCACAGAAGCCAGTGACACACTACTTTATCCATACCACACATGTACCTGCACTCCAGCTATTTGCAGTCGTGCACTAGACTAATGACAGCTAAATTAAAATGCACTTTTTTTTCTGCAGTCCCACAATAATATCTTACTGAAAATATGCTCAAATGCATTTAGAATATCTTCAAACAAAACATTGAGCTTCATAAAAACAGTACATCCACTGGTGTCATTAGCAGAAATCCCACCCTTCCTTAAAACTAAGCTGTAATTGAATTTATTTCCAGCGCAGCTCCAGACCTGACACACTGAATCTGGCTCTGTGGAGAATGACAGCCAGCCAGTCTGCTTCCTTCCTCACGGCACAATCCAGAAGCACAGCTTTTTTTACAACTCTTTGATATGCATCCCCCATTAAATATAGATGGCGAGGAATCATTACAAGCATCTTAATTAATTCAATTAGCCCGGCGATACGCTCTCCGCCATACGAGAAAGGCACGCTGAAAACATCTCCACGTCCATAACACTGATGTTAATGAAATGTAAAAAGTAAGGAATGTGACGGTGGGAAGGGGGATAATCCAGCCCGGCTTATTAGCATTCACAAACACGATTTAGCTCCTCAAAGCAAACAAATTACGCTGCTTGAAAGTGAATGGATGGGGGAGAGTCAACAAGAAGAAAAAATCGAATGAATTATTAAGCGATATGTGTAAGTATTTCAGCTGCCACTGTGAGTGAGGGTGGAAAATGGGAAATAGCACTATAAAGACTCGAGCTTGGCTAGCACAGGATGCACTTCCAATCTAGAAATAAATATACTCGAATATCAGTTTTACAAAATTATTTCAAATAAGAAGCATATTACTTTTTCTTACGAGTAGGCATGTTTTCTTTCCATTGCTGAACTTACATTATGTGAACAAATAAAAACGGGCAACGTTCACTGAATACAGCCTAGTCTAAGAAATGGTTATATTCTTGGAAATTCGCTATTTGTGCATTTCCCAGTATCTTTCTAGAGCCCTGAAGTGGTGGAAGACCTTGCAATCCAGTAAAAGGATGCAGAGAGGATGACCAAAGATATTGCTCTTATTGCTGATATCGACTCTCATCCCGCGTGCGTAAGCTCAGTAAAAGCTGCACTCATGTTGCTGTCATATTCTTAAAATTACAAAAACACACCAGAATTTACATGCCGTTTTACACGAAACGCGCTTTTAGGTCAAATGAATCGGAGCAGACCGCTTTGTGAAGTCTAACTCAGACTCAACCATTTAATTGAGCTCTTGTGAAAACCAGTATAGTATTACAAATCCCAGATCATTGGTGATTTTGGGCAATTATTGCAGAAACATCTAAAACGCTTCAGCTGAATCGCGAGGCCCGCTCAATCAGAATTCTAAATTACCTTTGAACTCGGTATAATAACGAACGCAGTGTTTTTAATCATGTTCCAAATTGTCTGAATTAAAAGTGGGTTTGTAAAGTAAATAAATGTCTCAAATGCGGAATGTGGAGTCTAGCGCACGCACATATGTCACGTAGGGCAAATAACGTCTACGCTGTGCCAGCTCTTTCTGATTAATATCCGCTCACGGTCTGTGGTTTTCTGGGGGGGAAAAATAAATGTGTGAAACGTTCTGTGCGGTTGACACATTGCTACTCCTGCCACGGCGCACACTACGTATTCGCGTGTGCGATTGGGGGTACGTGTGCGTCCGGGCGCTCAAAATCACGCTTCTCCAAGGAACCCCCCGCTAGCCCCCTCTCCCGTTTGAAGCGGCTATTTATGAAGGGCTCTCGGTCCGACATAAATCCAGATTGAGTTTATTGCCAATTGTGAGCAGAGTTAATGACCCTGCGTGACCTCCTGTCATCGTTACGAGTGTTAGAGCGCATCAGCGCTATCGGGTGTGCACTGGGAGAGAGCCGGTTTCCTGACAGCGAGGGGATTGTCAGCACCTACAGGACCCCCCGACACGGTCCCACGTTAAAGAGAGAGAGGGGCCCCGCTCTGACACCGAGTCAAGTGCGAAGCGGTAAAATATTCTCCTGAAGGGGGGGTCATAAAGGGAGCGCAAATAGAGAGACCCCCCCTCTAGCCTCCGTCCGAGCGCTAACGCTAACGCGAGCCCAACCCAGCGCGTTATGCAAATGTCTGCTCCGATGTGTAAGGGTCATTCAGGGCTTCCAGCGCTGGAATCAGGAACACTTCCTCAAACAAATAACACCTGGGCTTCGCGCTCCCATTGGCCCGGTCGCGCAAGGGCATTTCGCTCCTGCGAGCTTCAAGGGCGAAGAGGGTCGCTCTCCAAAAACAACGCGAGGAGGGAAACATTTATCAATCCTCCACGCCTGGACCCCCTGCGCAGTCACGCCAAGCCTCGCTCGCCGCCACCCCAAAGCAACCAAACCCCACTTCTGAAAGACCCGTAAATCTGATCCTGTAAATCACACCGATACGGTGAAATACGTTCATTTTCATTGTTGTTTCTTGGAGGAGGATTTCATTCCATTGGAGAACAATGAGGAACAGGAACATCCAGTACATCACCAACAGACCACTACTAGCAGTACACGTATCAGTCCAATAGCTAGGCTAACATCTCCCTATAAGTCCAGTGGGGTGTAAAATATGTATTCAAAGTATTTATTTCATTCATCTAAGTGATACTAGAGCAGGGGTTCCCAGCCCTGTTCCTGGAGTTCCACCATTTTGTCAGCTTTTGCTCCAACCCTAACAAAGCGCACCTCGTTCAACAGCTTGAGCTGTTAATTAGTAGAATCAGGTGTGCCAAATTAGGGTGGAAATGAAAACCTACAGGACGGTAGATCTCCAGGAACACCGTACTGGGGTCATTATCATTTCCCCGGCGCAGAAAATATCAAACCAACCCCTCCCCCCAACCCCTTCAACAGGCCCCTGTAGATCTACTGGGTGCATGTCTGTACACACATCAGGACACCTAAATACAGGGGGTTGAACAGAAGCGCTGTTCTAACCCTCGACAGGTCAGCGTTTCGCTGCACAAACTTGCGCAACTTCCGTGTTAAACACAGTGAACCAAAATGAAGAGGGGGGAAAAGGTTGTTCTGGTTTTAATATGAAGAACACACACACACACGCCCACGGGTGGTCGGACAGCGGGGTGTGTGGTAGCCTGAGCCGGCTGCAGCTCCTGCAGAATTAAAAGTGAGGTTGGTAAGGGGGGGGTCAGGGGAACGGGGCGGGGTGTTGTCAGGGGCGAAGGCCAGACGGGCCTCGATCAAAACACCCTCCCCCACGGGGGGGCAGCAGGAGCGGGGGGAACACAGCCACCATTAAACACATGCAAATGAGATGTTAAATGAACATAAAAATTGAATCTGTACTCAAGTGGGATTACAGCAGGCACTCCAGCGCTTATGAACTTTAATATATGCACAAACATTCCCAGTGTTAGGATCTGCTCGCTTTTCCCCCCCTCTTTTTGTGATATTAAAACCAACACATGCATAGAGAGGGCTTGTCTCTTTTTCAAGGGCTTGTCTGCTTGTGCCTCTTTACCACATGGAAAAAAGTATATATTCCCATACACTTCAGATATATGGCAATATATGTTTATCCTTCCTCAAATGTATTTCATATATTGTAAAATATATTAAACGTGCCAATTCAAATATTTTGCATATATTTTTCCATGTGGGTTGGATAACTGGCTCCTGAACAACCCTTTCTCCCCTCATCCAGGTCCCCTGTGTGGGGGAATGCGATGCAGGGCAGCTAGCCCCCGTATGCCTGCCGGAGGAGCCAAAATGGCCGTCGCGACCTGCGGGCCCTCACTTCTGTAGATTGCATCTTGGCACCACCCCGTGAGAATCATCTTTGCGCGTCAAGGCCAGGCTTTTAACCCTCTGGATTATCGCGACTGTATTAACGCCGTTTAATTGGTCTCCCCTCTCCCCGTTACGGCCTGCCAAAAGCCTCAGAGAATATCTCCCCTCTGTGGAGTCAGCATCCGTCCGGAGAAGGAGTAGGAATGCGGGAACATTTCTCCCCGATTGCTTACGGTGTCTGTATCGGGTGCGCCGACCGTGACGGAAGTCAGCTGCCGAACAGAACTGGATATTTCCCCCGAATTAAAACTCTACAAAAGCGAATTGTGGTCACATACTCAAACGCAAACGAGTTATTCACAACACGGTGTGTTTCTTTAAAGTACGGTGCAGGTTGCTGAGAAAAACAAACTGTGAAAAAGCTTGTTCCACACACTCAGAGCGGTGTATTGAAACCACAGCCCGCACATGCGCCTTGCTCAAACAAACTCACAACGTGGGATATGTAGTTCTGTATAAAACGCTATAATTTGCTATTGCATCTCATTATTCACGTTGCGAGCAATGCATGCCTAAACACTGCAAACAACAGCCGTACAAAATAAGAGAAAGTCACATTCTGGTACACATCGCTCCTCAGACTCCGGTTTCACGTTCTTGGCCTCGTTCCCTCTCCCCCCCCGGCTCCTGCCCCCCCTCCTTGCGCTCCTCTAACACCCCCGCGGCCCGGACGAGTGAGGGAGGACGAGTGGTAACATACGGTACCATGAGGCGCGCAGGTCTCCCCGGCGGTGGCGTACAGAGACCAGATCCCTCACGGCCGACAGGCAGGGCTCTGAGGAGAGAGCGGGGGCTCTGTGGCGGGCACTGGGGCGGCTGCAGTCAGGCACATTCCTCCACCCACCCACCACCCCTGCCCTCCTCCTCCTCCTTCTCTCTCTCTCTCTCTCTCTCTTTCTACAACTCTCACTTTCTCCCTCTCTCTTTCTACAACTCTCACTTTCTCTCTCTCTCTTTCTACAACTCTCACTTTCTCTCTCTCTCTTTCTATAACTCTCACTTTCTCTCTCTCTCTTTCTACAACTCTCACTTTCTCCCTCTCTCTTTCTATAACTCTCACTTTCTCTCTCTCTCCTCCTCCCCTATCTCGCGGCCTCCTGCTCCTCCGCGCGGCTCCTCATTTTCCGCCGGCTCGATAACCGTCTCTGGACCCCGAGCGCTCCTCTCTTACAAAGAGTCGCCGTTTAGAGGGAGCAGCAAAATCTCTCTAAGTGACTGTCACAGCCGATAAGCTTCAGGACCGGCTTCCTCTCTCTCTCTCTCTCTCTCCCCCTCCCTCTCTCTCTCTCTCTCTCTCTCTCTCTCTGTAAGCGTCCCTTCTTGTGACAGTTCTCTCTCCTTCTCTCTCGCTCTTTCTCTCTCTTTAAGTATGCCTTCTTGTGACAGTTCCCTCTCTCTCTCTCTCTCTCTCTGTCTCTCTCTCTCTCTCTCTCTCTCTG
>NC_083767.1:12516570-12521570 GCF_963514075.1 Conger conger
AAGGCTCGGCTGCAGCTCTTCTGTGGACATGTGGCCCGGCTCGGCTGGACTGGATGCAGGCCTTTAAGGCGCACTGCTAGACAGCTGCTACACTCACATTCCTCCCGGTCCTCAGTGCCCGGGACACTCCACATGGGCAGGCACAGCATGTGTGAGGCTGTGGCCCCTGACTCCGGGAGTGTTCTCTATCAGTGCCGGGGAACCGTTCCAGCTCCACAACGGCTGACTCCCACATGGAGAAGGGCTTAGAAGCGCCCGGAATTTATTGAAACTAAAACAGATAAGTCAATTTTTGATCTCGTTTCTGTTTTTAGGGCCCCGTAGCTGAAAATGCTTGGCCGAGTTTAGAAGGCAGGTGGTGAAATGACCAACGCACCGGCGTCTGATGATACATCAGCTGTGCCGTCAGTTTGTACTTACAACCGACACATTCTCACTTTCTCCTGCAAGCAGTACAGGAGGCAACGCGCTAACCACCCGCCCACCCCCCAAAAGCTCTGAGGTTCACAAAAAATGCACCACTACCACCTCATAACATTCCCACAGAAGACCTGAGCGAGAATTTAAGAGGTTACAAGCGCCGCCCAAGACAAGAATGCAATAACACGTGTCATGTCCTACAAGAAAATAATACGAAGTGCAACAATTCCCCTGTGTCTGAGTTTGATTAGTGCATGCAGGGACAGAGTGGGGAAGGAGTTTGGGTCTGGGTGGGGGCGTTGGGTGGGGCTTTTGAATTTGGCCAGACTGTGTCTATGGCACTGTGTGTGGCCTTCGCAGCCTGGACTGAGCGAGGTGGAGAAACAGTGAGAGAGAGAGAGGGTGTGGAGAGGAGGAGAGTGAGGGACGAGGTTAGGAGGGGGGGGTGGGGTTCAAGGGACCGGGAGGAAGGGGGTGGGCGGGCGAGGGGGGGGGTGTGTTAGAGAGAAAATGAGTGCACGGCAGCACAACAGCAAGAGAAGGAGGCAGCTGGCCCACTCTGCTAATTCAGCACTTTAACAAATCAATGCCACTTGAGGAGTACAATGCGAGAGCCCTGAGCTGGCTAGACATCAGGGGACGGAGAGATGGGGAGGGAGGGAGGGAGGGGGGGGGGGGCGTTTGGAGTGGGGCGGGGGGGGGTCGAGCAGGAGCAGGGGGGGTCGGCGAAGTCTTTCACATTAGGAGGGAATAATGTGTTAATTTATAACTCCTCACCCTGCACGCTCCCATTATCCATCTGTGTCAGCCATTTGACTTCTTAAATTCATCAAAAAGCGGAGGAGGCATGGCTGCAGATACATGACTGGGGGGGGGGGGGGGGGGGGGATCTCCAGCCCTCCTCCCTGCCCCACTCAGGGCTGTCCACTACACCCCCCCCACCCCCCTGCACTCCCAGGATTCAGTGGTCAGCCTCGGACTTGATTGCAAAAGGTGCCATCAGTCACGGGCCTGTCACAACGCCGCCCAGGCCTCTGCCATCATCACAATTTACTTTGGGAAAGTTCGGTCCATTCCCTGGTTACTGTGCCGCGCGGAGCGAAGGGAACGCCGCTTGGACGGGGACCTCCCGCTTCTCGCGGCCTCCTGGCTCCCCCGGCAACCGGTGTCACATGGCCTGGGCTGGCGCTGTCACTCAGCGCTGTCTCTCACTACGCTCCCTGCTCAGCCCGTCCCGTTAAACAACGACTCGCGCTTTTTAAAGGGACATCGCCCACACCGAACGCCATTCTGCTTGTGTGCTTTTAGTTTTGCTAAAGATATTGGTGTACGATTTGTTTTGGAAAGAAAACTTGGTGTATGTGTGTATGTGGGGGGGTATGTGTGTATGTGTGTGTGCACGTGTGTGTACTGTATGTGTGTGTGAGTATGTGTGTGCATGTTGGCATAAGTGTGTGTGTGTGTGTGTGTATGTACAGTATGTGTGTGTGAGTGTGTGTCTGTGTGTGTGCGTGTGGGTATATGTGTGTGTGCATGTGTGTCTGCACAGTATGTGTGTGTGGGTATGTGTGTGAGCATGGGTGTGTGTGTGTGTGTGTGTGTGTGCGTATGTGTGTATGTGTGTGTGTGTGTGTGTGTGTGTGTGTGTGTGTGTAATGAATATGCACTGCACAAATGTTAATTAAGAGTTTGTTACTGATACTTATTTCAGTCACTTGGGTGTGACCGGTAGGAAATCGCGTAATCGACAGTGGAATAGTGTCGCTTCGGCGTACTGTTGCATGGCGTCGGATGAAGACGTAGTCATGGTCTAAAGTGGCTCCGGCTGTATTTATACACCCTCTTGTTGCTGGGATTGCTGGGGCAGGAACCGAGGGCAACACGGCGGGCGGTGACTCTGTCACTGAGAGAAGCTCAAAGCCAAATGTCCGAAGTGAAAGAAGCACCATGAAATGATGTCTGTCCTGAGCTTTTCTTCCAACACAATGGGATTTCTCAGCCCTTTGCATGCAGAGAAAAAAGAAAATCATATTTTTAATAAGATACAGGCCACATGTCCGGTCCCTTTGCCATCGCTTTCTCTTTTTACCAACTCAATACAAATTCTGGAAGCAGTAAAATAAAATAATTAAAAAAAGTTAAAATAAAAAATTGTTTTCTGGAAATATTTTATGTGAAACGCATGGCATCCCACATTGCGAAATTCAGGGCATTCCAGGAGTGAGGAAGCGAGTCGTTTTTAAGCTTGACCAAAACCAGGCTTCATAAGGAATCCGTGGCAGGTGGAAACTGCAAGTTGGAACCATACGCAAGCACGCACAATCAAAATTACAACACACTGGCAGTCATTGATCAAATCATTGGCAGCTTGTTCAGAACTTGCGACACATTGGCAATTATCGATCAAACCATTGGCAGACGTTAGCTAACGTTTGCCAACACATTCAAACTTCTTTCTGTTCACCACAAACGTTAGTTAATGTTAGCTAATGTAAGCTAGTGCACGGCGAACAAAAATGGCTACTGATGGGAAAAACGCAGAGAAAAAAAAAATTTGGCTGTTATAATACACTTTAATCAATCTCATATTTGTTCTTACCTTTAAAAATAAGTCAAAGGTAAGCACCGAATGTGCTAGCTGCCGTTTTGTTAGATCCAAGTCGCATCCAGTTGTAATAAAAACTAAATGGAATGTTCATTTAAAATCGTTCGACGGTAACTGTTTGCTGCGAACAGAGTTTGCCATGAACGTTCGTCGTCTTGACCGGGCCTATCCCAAAGCAGGCGGGGGCGTGTAGAGTGTGCGGTGCGTGTTTGGGTGGGGGGAGGGGGGAGACGTGTACAGTGTGCGGTGCGTGTTTGGGTGGGGGAGGAGGGGGGGAGACATGTAGAGTGTGCGGTGTGTGTTTGGGCAGGGGGGGGGAGGGGGGGAGACGTGTACAGTGTGCGGTGCGTGTTTGGGTGGGGGGAGGAGGGGGGAGACGTATTGAGTGTGCGGTGTGTGTTTGGGCGGGGGGGGGGGGGACGTGTACAGTGTGCGGTGCGTGTTTGGGTGGGGGAGGAGGGGGGGAGACATGTAGAGTGTGCGGTGTGTGTTTGGGCAGGGGGGGAGAGGGGGGGAGACGTGTACAGTGTGCGGTGCGTGTTTGGGCGGGGGAGGAGGGGAGGAGACGTGTACAGTGTGGGGTGAGCAGAATCAGAAGCGAGCTCTTAGAATGTAAATGACACACTAATATTAGTTCTAATGGAGGCATTTCACACAGCTTCCTGGCTCCTGGGCCAGACCAGACTACGAATCCCACTCTCCTGCTCTGCAGTCATCAACTCTGAAGAAAGACAATAAGCCATTATGTCTAAGTGCCCGACTATTAGATCACGTAGGTAAGTACTTGAAATTTTACCAGCATAGCATAAAAAAAATGCATTATAAAATTTCACCTGTGGTACAGTATATAGTCTGGATCAAAAGCTACATTTACAGCCAAGAAGAATCAGACAGTCGCACTTTATTTTACTGACAAACAACGCAAAAAGGACATTAAAAACAGAATGTTTGTCCTTTTCACAATTTTTAAACAGGGAAAATGTAAATGTGTTCTGTATTGACAGTAATCAGAAGAATTGCATAATGCTATTTTGCTTTCAATGTTTGTGTGATGGTCTACAGAAACACGTCAGAAGCTGCCAGGATTAATTTGCAGCTACGATGAAGTCAATTGCTTGAAATATAAATATTACATTTAAAATTTGTAAAATAAATAAATGCATTTTATTGTCCTTGTTATTTTTCAAGTATCTATTTCATAAAAAGGCTTTGCCACCTTTGTAACTGTATTATTGTTGATGACGCATACATTTCCATTACAGTGGCACACTTCTATACGAGGCCTTGAAGGCCCCTGTAACCTACTGTATTACTGCACTGAACATCCGTGAAACACGGCATTTTGAATGACTGCGTCTTTCAGCCATTCCAATATCCAGAATGTATGATTTCTCACTCTATAAACTCATTAACACTGTTTGAACTGAGCAATGTTCACAGCAGCTAGCAGTTCCGACTTCTACAGCGGCTTAGAGGAATTAACGATCACTGTACTGTGTTAACCATCGACTAGGAGGGTGCAAATTTTACAGAGAAAGTGATAGCAAAGACGGCACCCCCGATACCTACTCTGAGCGAGAGTTTTGAAAATATCACCGTCCACTTTCGACCCAAGTTTTCCTACACTATCGCACAATAACAATTAAATGTCACTTAATATTGTGAGCAGATATCATGACATAATAGTATAGGCCCAACACTGCGGTGGCATGAATTCGCGAACATTTTGAACGCGGCGGTGACCCTCGTTATCACAGAGACGCGTATTTTTGTGGCGGGAGTTAAACGGTCCCGTCACTCAACGAGGCCGCTTGCGATCACGCCACAGCTGCGAAGCCCCCCCCCCACACGGCTACGAAAAAAAATATAAGCGCTTCGTCTTCGGACGGGGGGACAGTCCCCCAGCAGAGAGGCGAGATTTTCTATTCTGGTATGGGCAGCGCTGGCAGTGTGATTATACCACACTTCTCCCCAA
>NC_083767.1:12526570-12549070 GCF_963514075.1 Conger conger
CATAAATACAAATGTACATAAACACAGGCACACATACACACACACACATACAGTACACACATGCATAAACACACACACACACACACACACACACATATATGCCTAAATATAAATGTACATAAACAGTGATAGGCAAAGACACATACACACATACACATGCATAAACACAAACTAAAAGTACACCTTGGGAGGTCAACTGAAGAACTCTCACCCAACGGTACACCTGTCTAAAGGCCCCACCTAGCTAACCACACAAAAAATATCTTGTGACATACAGTGCAACCATTCAACCCCATATTACTGGTTACTAGCCACTCCTGACAAATATACAAACATAGGATATTTCACGATTGGGAGAGTAAAACTCCATTCCCAGTTTAAAATATTATGGGTTCTGTTCCAAAGGCATGCCTTCTGAGACTAGCTGATACTGAGATTGAGTATGAAGAATTCGCACCATCGAAGCCCCTTCGAGCAGCCCGACGCAACACCAGCCACCCACTTAGTTCAGCAAGTTTAAAAATGCACACTCTAAACGGCCAGACAAACAGCTGCCTCCAACAATAGTTATTAAATGTTAATCATCCGAGCTGAAACACACTAGAGAGCAGTACACACACATGCTTCTCAGCTTGCCACAAAAAAAAAGAAACAAAATAAATACAATCCTAAAAAACTGCAGAATTACAAACAAAAAATGTTTTATATTGTTTTAATTTCCCATAATTTGTACTGTGTGTTCAGGGATGAAGGGGAAGGATTGAAGCACTCACACACTCTCTCACAACACAGATGACCTTCTGCCCTATTTTATTTTACACTCAGGACAGGTGAAGAGGGAGAAAATAAAGAGGGAAGAGGGAAAGAGCGAGAGATTTTTTTCATGATTCATTTATAAATATAATATTATTATTATTATTATTATTGTTATTATTATGATTAGTAGTGGTAGTGTTGCTGTTATTATTATAATTATTATGATTATGATTATTATATAGCTACATAACTATAGCTATTTAGCATTTTTGCCATTTCCACAATACTGTTTGTATTTGTTTGTTTCCTGTTCCTGTTTCTATGGGTATGCTTTGTCAATATTTACAGTACCAATGTATTTCATGCCAATAAAGCATTTTGAATTTGAATTTGGGAGAGATAGACAGGTTGAGACAGAAAGAAGGAGACTGGTCAAGACAGAGAGATGTGGAGAGGGAGAGGAAGAAAGTGGGAGAGGGGAAGAGAGACAGACAGCAAGAGACAGATTGTGAGAAAGGGGGAGAAAGACAGAGAAGCAGACAAACAGACAGGCATAGCGAGAGAGAGAAAGAGAGAGAGGGAGAGAGGGAGAGAGGGAGGGAGACTCTGACCCAGCTGTGTTGGTACAGTACTGTCTCTCACACAATGGGCCGTTGCGTGTGACTGTCCTGCTGCAGCTCTCTAATCCCTGTGTGTGTTTCCTGAGAGTGCTACTGGGGCGGTGAGCTGGCACAGACCACGCACGTCCACCAGGAGCACGCCAAACCCACCCTAACACCACCCGGCAGAACCTCCACCCCAACACCGCCCAGCAGAACCTCCACCCCAACACCGCCCGGCAGAACCTGCACCTCAACACCGCCCGGCAGAACCTGCACCCCAACACCGCCCGACAGAACCTGCACCCCAACACCGCCCGGCAAAACCTCCACCCCAACACTGCCCAGCAGAACCTCCACCCCAACACCGCCCGGCAGAACCTGCACCCCAACACCGCCCGGCAGAATCTCCACCCCAACACCGCCCGACAGAACCTCCACCCCAACACCGCCCGGCAGAACCTCCACCCCAACACCGCCCGGCAGAACCTCCACCCCAACACCGCCCGGCAGAACCTGCACCCCAACACCGCCCGGCAGAACCTCCACCCCAACACCACCCGACAGAACCTCCACCCCAACACCGCCCGGCAGAATCTCCACCCCAACACCGCCCGGCAGAACCTCCACCCCAACACCGCCCGGCAGAACCTGCACCCCAACACCGCCCGGCAGAACCTCCACCCCAACACCGCCCGGAAGAATCTCCACCCCAACACCGCCCGGCAGAACCTCCACCCCAACACCGCCCGGCAGAATCTCCACCCCAACACCGCCCGGCAGAACCTCCACCCCAACACCGCCCGGCAGAACCTCCACCCCAACACCGCCCGGCAGAATCTCCACCCCAACACCGCCTGGCAGAACCTCCACCCCAACACCGACCGGCAGAACCTGCACACCCACCCCGACACCACCCGGCAGAACCTGCACACCCTTGGCCACCTCACCCCCAGCTCCCTGCAGTCTCTGAGCTCTGCTCTGCTCACATCCTCCTGCCAATGGCTACTGCACTGACCGGCTAGTCTCACCTTCAGTCTCATTACATGCTGATGTACGAACTGATCATCTGTTTAAACCATAACACCGGATGATGCATAACAGTTTCACTGTTGTGTCCAGGCATAGTAAAATGTACAGTGTTCAGTAACCTCAGACAGAGTAGATTTTACTCTGATAGAGGATACTTGGTTCCTCTTAGACTCATGTAAACGGTGTTATTGTTTAATGAACCCTAAAGAGGTTATTTTGTGGCAAGGCATTGGAGATTACTTTAAAAAACAGTAAAACCACTTCTAAAGAAACAGTAAAACCAAGAGTCCACTTCTTGCTTGTGACCAAAAGACCAAAAATAAATACTGAAATATAAAGACAGAAAAGTCTGTAAAAAAGAACAAAATAAAAAATGATATCCAATTAATACTATCCAAATAAATCTTACTATTTCTTGTTTTCTTCAATATAATGGCAAACAACTAAGAATAATAACAATAATAATAATAATAATTTATAATAATAATAATAATAATAATAATAATAATACTAACAAGAAGAATAATACAATCTCACATTGTAAATGCATTGAGTTTGAAAATGTGACTGCATATACCCCATTGTATCATGGCAAAAATAATTCAGGTTGTGCTACTGTGCAATAGGAAATATCCCTACTTCCTATGGCAGTAGCGTTGAACCAAGTCAAAATACTTAAGTCAAAATATATAAATAAAAATCACACAGGCTATGAAGTAGGCTGTTCCAGTACATAAATAAACACAATAATTCATTTTTTACTTCAGTAGGGATTTCAGCTTTTTACTACAAAAAAAAGGAAAAGAAAAAGGACTACTGCTACGGAGACTTAAAGTGCAAACTGAAAGTGCAAACATCCTGTGGCATGCACGTGTGTGTCTGAGCACACGCGTGTGTGATGTGTCTACATGCGTGTGTTCAATGCAAAGCTCCCGGCTGTCAGCAGCATTCCAGGGAGTACGTGGAGCAGGTCCCTCTCAGAGCCACCAGAACACGGAACTCCGTGGCAGCTGCAGCATTCCGACCGTGTCAAACGATCAGGGCGCTAACAAGGGGCGGAATGGCGGTAATGTCCCCTCATTACCGCCCGGGCAGGGGTGGTGACATCCTGACTCACAGACTATTGAAACAGCAGTTTCCCTTTACGTGAGGACTTCCTCTCACATCAAGGGGAGAGAGCGGGGACCAGAAATGAGCTGGAATTAACCCTTTGAAGTGTAGGGAATTCGGAATGTTTCTTTTTTTTCCATAATTCCAAGTCAGTGTTCCAGAACTCCATTGTTTTCAATTACCACTGATTATTGTTACATCAGCATTAGAATCTTCAGTAAAGAACTTCTAATCATTTTTGTGATCCCACACCTTACAGGGTTAAAGTGTAACTGCTTCCTGCTGAAGATATTATCAAACTGCTGAGTAAACTGAGAAATTAAACAACTGAACCATTGGGTGTGAGGATGCTGCATCTTATTATACCATTAAATGACAGTGCTGCTTTAGTTGTGTGCTGTGTTGGAGTGTCCTGTTGCTGTTTGTTGCTGTTGTGGATGTTGTTAACTATCTGCTTTGCATCTGATGATTGCTGTGTGACACATGATGAAATTCCAAAATGACAATAAACTAGTCAATCAACCAGTCAATCATTCCATAAAGATAGTTCTGTTATCCTTTCACATTTAGGGACATCAACTTCAAAGAAAAATGAGGATGGTCTTACCCTAATTATAATGTTTATCAATTCTAATGAAAAATAATAAACTTCTGGCTTAAGTACTGTATTCTTGTTCAACTAAACAGCTTTTCATTACTGTAAACCCAAACTGTGTTCTGCCATAAAGAGACTTCATCTTATTTAAGCATTTTATTATTTATTAAACATTGGTATCATGTTGCGGGAGCACAGATGGCAAGTCAGCAAGGAGAAGGCACGGTTGGGGTTACATAATGAAACAGAAAAACCCGTAGCTGTTTGTGCAGTGTGTTTACAGTAGATACTCATGTATGTACTCTGTGTATGACGTGACATAAATATACCCAGGTAACTCAAGTCAAAATCTGAAAAAATAATAATAATCAATATGTCAACATGTATTTATAAGCTGAATCAGAAAAGTCCACAATAAGCAAAGTCATGCTTCAACTGTTAAAATGTAAAATATGTGCCATCAAGCCATACTTAATTCATACAATTATACTACATACTGATGTAAAAACTGATATTCTTTTAGATAGAAATGAAGGATAAAAAACTGGGGTGAATACAATCTGACAGACAGTAACAGTATTTATGCAAAAATTATAAATTATTAAATAAATAAAGAAAAACAAAAAAAAAACCATTTTTACAAACTAGGTTGGTGGTTTAAATAAGTTTAGCAATAACAACAACACAATGTGTAAAATGTGTAAAATGTGTGTGTGTGTGTGCGTGTGTGTTTGTTTGTGTCTGTGTGTGCGAGTGTGCGCACGAGTGTATGTGCATGCGTTTTATTTTTATTTTTTAACAAGTGGCCATTTCATGTTTTTACTTTTTCCAGTAATGTACAGTACACAAAAAATATCAAAAAGAAATTGTGGTTTAAGAATGAAAGACGTCACTCCTGATTATAAGGGAACGTTCTGCAGCCCGTGCCTTGTGGTCAGGTTGAAACGAAGCCTTACTATAAAAGAACTCCCACCGAGGACTTCCTTTGTTTCAATCAAGTTCAGTTTACACACAGATTACCGTCCACCCCCACAAAATAACACCACCGCCACCACTATTTACCCTATTTTCACAGTACGGAGAGGTGGTACCTGCCACGTAAACATGACTGAGAACATACAGACACCGAATGAGTGTGTAAATGAAAATGAAATGGGTTTGACCACCAGAGAATTCTTCAGACCTGCTGCAATACAGCCACAGAAGCAGGGAAAGGCAGGTTGTTGGGGCTAAACGTGGTAGTGGACAGTGATATCAGCACTGATGCCAGCCATACAAATGACCCCACATCTGCATACAGAATGTATATACATGAATATACATGTATGTGCATCTATGCATGCATTCATGTATGTGTTATATATTTTTTTAATTACTATATAGACAATGCTGGGATAGAGGAGGTCTGTGGTGCGGGCAGAGGGAATGCTGGGATAGAGAAGGTCTGAGGTGCAGTCAGAGGGAATGCTGGGATAGAGTCACTCTAAAGTACAGGCAGAGGGAATGCTGGGAAAGAGGAGTCTGAGGTGCAGGCAGAGGGAATGCTGGGATAGAGGAGGTCTGAGATGCAGGCAGAGGGAATGTTGGGATAGAGAAGGTCTGAGGTGCAGGCAGAGGGAATGCTGGGATAGAGGAGGTGTGAGGTACAGGCAGAGGGAATGCTGGGATAGAGGAGGTCTGAGGTGCAGGCAGAGGGAATGCTGGGAGAGAGGAGGCCTGAGGTGCAGGCAGAGGGAATGCTGGGATAGAGGAGCTCTCAAAAAAGCACGGCCATCTTTCACCGTTCGGCGGATGATAAGCCAGGGCAGATGGTCTCACATTTTCATCATGCCTAAACTCTCAGCAGACACACATATGTGGCAAAACAGCCAGTCGACGCCCCTGGGTAACCACTGCAGAGGTTTCACACCCTCCTGAAAGCTGGGGATTCGTTAAGCTTAAAGCCGGTCTCTTAACCTCCCTGGAAAAAAGAATCCGAAAAATGCTTATTTCTCCAACGCTCGGGCCAAACAGTCGGCCACTACAGCTGAACCTGAGAGCAGAGTCAGGTGTCAGATATCGATTACAACCTCTTCTCTGCCAGGGGGACAGACTCTGTCTAAACCGGCATTATACATGTACATACGGCGGAATGCAGAAATGAAAATGCGACCAGGATGTTTTCGTTTTCTGCTGAATGTTCATGAGAGTGAGTGAATAAAATCTAAATAAGATCAATACGCTTTGACTTCAAAAGCAGCGACAGAGCAAGAAGCTCTCATCAAAACCAGAAAAAAAAAATCCTTCCAGGAAGCGTGCACATGCACACGCGAACACACGCATGAGTGTGCGCATGCAGTGCACGCACGCTGTCTGTTTTATCAACATCATAAAAATGCTACACAAAATGACAAAACAATAAAAGTTTCGAAAAAATAATTTTCTAAATGACCTGTATATCTGTTTATAACCAGTATGTTTAAGAGAAATACACTGGCTACAAAATACTCAGATTTTGTGGATTTTGTTGACCTCAAATATCATGATGATATGTAACAATTAAAGCCCACTTAAATGACCGAATCTTTGAACTAAAATACAAAAAAATCAACCTGCATAGTTACACCAGATATTCCACTTCAAGATTCAAATAGAATTTGAAAAACAGTATTAATGCAATAAAGTACAAATAATAAAATTAGCATGAAGTTAAGACCTCCACAAAACACACGCACACAAATTGTTGAAATGTAGAAGTGTAGTCACACGTCTATCAAAGGGAGCAGGGCCTGGCACGGGGGACACAACAGCGCTTAATATAAATGTGAAAGAAAACCTGGGGATTCAAAGGTAAGAAAAAAAAGTCTGTTTTCAAAGCGAAAGCCTTCAGACGCCGTGTTTGCCCAACAGCTCGTCTGACAAACATGTCCTTGTTCCGACGGTGGCCGCAGTGGCCTGCGCATGAAAGGGGCCTTGTCCGGCCTGGAGCGAGTCCCCTCTGCAAGGTGTACACGCGGGGAGAAGCGGGTCGAGCCCGCGCTGACCGGCGCGCTCCGGCACTTTCCGTCTGACACGAGGAAAAAAGGGGAGGAAGCAAGGTGGTGGGGTGGGGGGAGGGTGCCTCGAAATCAGGTCATGCACTGCCACTCCGAAATATTCCCGCTACCTCCACCTCTCCCCCCCCATCTCTGCCTCCTGAATAACAACACTCGCTCTGTGCGGGGCGAGTGACAACAGTGAGCCTCACTGTGGCCCACCGGTGAGGTAAACAGCCCTGGCCTTCGCCGCCGATGCCGTGCGCTAACGCGGCGGTTCCCGGGATCAATGGGGACATTCACCTTGACGCCGCGTTCGCCCGGGCAACGGCCGAAACCCCCGCCGGTGCCCGCGGTGAGCTCCGGAATTAGGTAAATAAGCAACGCTGAGCCAGGTGCGATTACACTGATCAGCGCCGGCCTATTAATTAGAGGCGCTTATAATTACCGCCTTCTCGCTCCTCTCCAACGAGCCTGAGAACTTTACGCACCGCCCGCGAGTTCACCACAGGGCCAGGTGGAGGAGTTAGGGGGGATAGAATAATTGGGGGGGTGGGGGGGGGGTGGAAGAGTGCTCGTACTCAACGTTGACCCTATTGCAGAACCTTACTGTTTCCCGGAATCGAAATGAATCGTGCTGTCCGTGACAGGAAGGGCTCAAGGCACAACAGACGACGGTAGAACTCTCCGGAATCCGGCTACTTGGAGCTGTCTTCAGGGACGAGCCTCCACCCTCCTGGCTCTGACCTCCATCTTGGCCAGGACCCTTTGTCACAGTGACCCCGGGGGTGGGTGTGTTTCCCCTGCAGTCGCACGGGGCTGAAAGTTACCCTTGCCCCAGATGGAGACGGAGTGACCCGGACTCTTCCTGTCGCGGCTGGCCTGTTAACAGATGTCTTACTCAGCATCTAATTAGTCACCGAGGCTCTGCTCGGACGCTCCCTGTGACAATAGGCGGGCGTCTCTGCTGCAGTATCCGCTTTCACTCCACAATCACGACTGCTCCCTGCTCCTCTCCCTGCCTGCTCCCTGCTCCTCTCCCTGCCTGCTCCCTGCTGCTCTCTGCTGCTCTCTGCTCCTCTGCCTGCCTGCTCCCTGCTGCTCCCTGCTGCTCCCTGCTCCTCTCCCTGCCTGCTCCCTGCTCCTCTCCCTGCCTGCTCCCTGCTCCTCTCCCTGCCTGCTCTCTGCTGCTCCCTGCTCCTCTGCCTGGCTGCTCCCTGCTCCTCTCCCTGCCTGCTCCCTGCTCCTCTCCATGTGGGACAGCCAGGGAGAGAAACCTCCAGCGTGCACCCGCGGATGACACCGCGTGTATGTTAAACAATGACAGAAAAATACCCACATAACACACACACACATTCACACACACAGGCATACAGGCACGCACACACACACACACACACACACAGAAATACACATGCACACACATGCACACACACATGCACACACACACATACACACACACGCACACATACACATATACACATACACACGCACACATGCACACACACACAGGCACACACACACAGGCACACATACACACAGGCACACACATACACATGCACACACACATGCACACACACATGAACACGCACACATGCACGCGCACACAGGCACACACACACACGCACACACACATGCACACACATACACACACGTGCACATGTGCACACGCACGTATGCACAAACACACGCACATGCACTCACACACACACACACGCATGTAGATTCACACGCACGCACATTGCAATATCACACACTGATCTTGTTTATCCAAGGAGGCACAGCTCTGAAGAAATACTAACATATATACATATTTAATTGCACCAATATGTCAGAACAAACAAACCGCGCTGGTTAGACCAACCACTGTTTTAAAGGTGTCCCTGGTGAATTGCGCACATGGGCTACTCTTAAGTGCATGTTCGCGCACGTGGGAGCATGTGTGTGCAATGACTAGTTAATGAACATGCAGGTTAAGAGGTCTGCGTGGGCCACATATACAGTAAACACAACTGATCATCAAGAAAAAAGCGCATGTACTCTAATTTAACTGTCACAAATTGAGATATTTTTGAGGAATATGAAAAGTATGAAAATTACTATCGGAGCTGACAAACAGGTGCTGAATTCGGTCTACATTTACAGCACTAACACCACCTTGAACTTCATTATTGTCGACGGTCCCCACGGTGTTAAACTGAAGTATATTATAGTCCTCCGTACTTAAAAACAACTCTTTATTCAATATTCAAAATTATCGGACAATTTTACGGTACAATTAGCCGAACTGTGCATGTGTCACAGTTTCAAGGAATATCCAGGCGACTTTTTAAAGTTAATTTGATTGGTTTCTGTTTCCACCTTTTTTTCCTAATTTTACTTTCATTCAGATGAAGTTGAAATCTGATGATAAATCGTTTTATTATCCATAAAGCATGCACCTTCCTATAACTGATACGATTTTGATCTGGGTAAAAGTCATAAAAATGCGAGCGCATAAATCTGCATGTATAATGGATCTGTGCAATATACACAAATTGATTATTGAATTGCATTGGAATGCAGGTATAAGGCAGAGTTTGATGTTTTGAGCGGACATCGTTTACGGTGTAGAATTACAGGAAAAGGCTACAATATTTCAATGCGACAAGGAAAACTAAATGCGCGCAACTGTAAACTATAGGTATTTCAGTACATCTCAAATATTCAAGTTAAAACACTGAGAAAAAAAGTCTACTGAATTGTTAGAACATAACAGCAATAATGTTTATCGATGGGGTAAAGCATACAGGCCTAATACGATACCAGCTTAATTTCGCCCGCAAAATCCATTTGGCGGCTTTTTGGCTTTATTTATTTTTTTATTTTTTTATTTTTTATTTTTTTCTCCCTGGACCACTTCATGATGAAGATAACAATGAGGTCATATGTTATAGTCATTATTAGGCTCCTTTTATCCATTAATTTCTATGTAGTAACAGCGGATTGGAATTAATCGGGGTAAATGTGTACATTTAGTTTCTGGATAAGTTACATGAAAGACTGCGGCCGGTTAGTTGAGAATAATGTTGCTTTGATACAAGTAATGCAGCCTACTTACAACAAGCTTTGGTCGTGATTAATTCCACATCCTTCGCGAGTTGTCATTCACTTGGAACAACAAACATATGTTAAGACTTTCTCGCGTATTAGCCTAAGTGTTCAGCAGTCAGTTGCATAATGACAACGTTGTGTCGATAAAGAACTATGTATCTCAAAGTGAATGCAGATCTACAAACGGATGAATTTGATCACTAGGCATTGACATAAAAAGGAAAGCGAGAAGTGGGCCACTGCAACTGTACCCAGTCCAGGTGTATGGCTCCTCCGATATGGCACACTTTTACTGATACAAACATGTGTTTGAAAGCATACACGAAAAGAGACCGAACCGAAGGGTCTGACAGACTTACAGTATACTCTGTTAACGGTAAAATGTTAACGGTAGCTTGGAGGTTTCCCCTGTCAATAACTCCAGCCACGCAGAAATCACGGAACACCCTTTAAAAGCCGAGCAGATCACATAACGCAATTTCCACCAACTTGCACTGGACCGCAAGTAATATAAAAAGGCAATACTTTTTAGGGGATTACTTTTAATTCGCACTGAATTATATGGAAAGGTAGTCCAGTAGCCTATTACCTCACTAATGGCCGATAGTAAAAAAAAATTCATCACATCCATACATTTACAAAAACAAATGAAAGTTTTGCTCCAAAACATGTGACCCTATTATATTGACTAAATACTCAGAAAATACAAATTGAAATGTCACATATTTGAACAGTCTCACGCTGGTAACGACAGTTCAATAGTGTAGTTGAGTGTAGTGTACCGTCATGGAGTTGCGTTTACATTTGACGACACAAACACCACATCAATTATCTTCCAGTAATAATAATAATAATAATAATAATAATAATAATAATAATAATAATAATAATAAAAATAATAACACATACAGACATAAATACATAATTGTAATGTCTATAAAGAGTTGTAAAACCAGTAACTTCATGTCTGATAAATTCAATACATTATTTCTCTTATTGATAATTTTTCACTAACTGCAAGGTGACATGACTGAAACTAACATTACTCAGCTTAAGCCTTAATATTGGTTACACGATGTTGCACCTACACGCGACAAATACACGCTAAAACTAGTTGCATTTAAAGTATTAATCGTTTATATTCCATCTAAATTTCTTCAAAATGAAACGCTTCGCAAATATTTGGGGAGTGCTAAATGCTTATTAAAAGCTTTCCCCCTTAGTTATTATTGGCACGTTGTATATGTCCACAGGTGCATCTCATAAAATTATAAAGTAAATAAAAAATAAATACCTATGTAAATCATTAGACTCTTTAAGCAAGAAACCACGTCAATAATCTCAGCAAATCGATAGCTGTTCCTAGGCTGAAATGTCCTTCAGCAAAATACAATTGCTGATATTTTATTAATAAATGTGATGCTTATAAGTCAAGCATTACTAAATGGATTCGTGAATGACTGTGTTCATTCCGTATATTGTAAACGTATATATTGCATGAAGTGGTTATGCAGCAGTGGCTTCATTTAAAATGACAAAAATAGAAAGAATTACCTTAAAATAATATTTCTTTATGCTCTATGAATTTAATTTAATATACAAAAAATTGCCAATAGTATATTGAGTTTAAAATGATACACACAGCTGGAATCAAAAGGGAACTGTTTAATACTTGAGGAACTGTCCATAATTGCTCATAAACAAATACACTCTGACGTAAGGCTCATACTACTTCTTGGGTTGAAATCTAAAAATAGGTGATGGTTTACTGCCAAAATGTAATCGAACACCACCTATGTGGTTTGGTAGTTACTTATCTGTTAATCCAGGGTTCATAAACCTTGCCTATGATAGGTCTGAATATGTTTTTAAAAATTGCACATCACTAGCCTACACTACTATTTGTCTTCCACACAAAATAAAACACGTTGAGATCATAATAATAGCCAAAGATATCAGACTAAATGTGTATGCTCGTTTTTGATTGCAACGTTGACCCAGGCATGAATTAGCAGAACAGTCTCATATCTAAAATTGATATAATTTTGTTATCGCCATTGATATAAATGCCAGCATATTTATATCACTAAGAAATATAAGAACAAATATTTTAAACACCTTTCATGTCCATTCAATGCCAGGTTAACGCACTGCTTCTCCAGACATTAGGCATTATCAGTAACCATCAAATAGCATAGTTTGTCAGTGGCTTCTTTGGAGAAGTAGTGCCCATCCTACTAAACGCGTAATACTCTGAAGTGATGCGGATGGTGATGAATAACACACAGCCGTGGCTGACGGTAACGACGGACCACAGATATGAAAACATTTGCCCATGTGCATGCACGTGCCAGCATCCGCCAGATTTGGTTCCTTCCCTTCCCCTTATAGACCAGCCATTGCACTTGTACGACCTAAGATCATCGATTGATTTCAGAACCCTAATATTATTATAGTTAATAATATGCAGTTAAAAAAATATTTAAACAAAAAAAGTGTAGGATGCATTTTTAAAAGGCTGGTAACTTGCATTAGAGTATATATATTTAACAGGCTACAGTTACTGGTAAAAATACATTTCATATTTTCTTTAGTTTGTATGTTCATAATCCTGCAGAAAACAAAACCGTAAACCCTGAAAAAATTCAGTTGCCCACGTCCTTTCAAATGGAAAAAAAAAATAAATGAAAAAAATAAAACTGCTGTAGACATCCATCCTTAAATCGCACATTCTAAAGGAGACACCCATGTTTAAATCTTCATTTGAAAACTCCCTCCCCTGCAGAGAACATAGTCCAAGTTTTCAAGTCACGGAAGAAAAAAAGTTCTTCTAAAACTCGATCGAGCCAAGAAATTGTGCAAAGGGGAGACGCGGCGGCCTGCGTGCGTAACACTTAGTGCTTGGTACAGAGACACCGGCTCCAGTGATTAATTATCAGTTATTACTGCCCTGGTATACCGTTCCTACTGGCTCCGCGTCTCCGTTTCACAACAATGCACTTCATCTTGCCAGCCCCCTCAATCCCCCCACCCATAACCCTTTCAAAATATGACGGCTCACAAATGTGTCTAAAATACGTGGTACGGACAAAACTATTTTTTACAAGCATAAATTAAGACCTGTGTATGTTCAGAAAACTTCTAAAGCCTTTCGGCCAAGTTATCACTTTCGCTTGCAGATTATACACACCGTCTCTCCCCTCTTCAGTCCATATTAAGGCTTCCTGCCGCGACCACATGAAGTCAATTAGAAACCAGAGGGGGCCCCTTTGGACGGTATCGGTTCGGGTTCGCACAAAAAAAACGAACTTATTAAAAGTAAAAATGTAATAAGAAATAAGAAATAAAAACTTAAAAATAAAAATGCAAGTAAATACTTTTGTTTTTAATGAAACAAATACATACAACCGAAGGCTTCAGCATTCGCTAATGTGCAGGTATGAAACTGAGCAGATTTGCATAGGAGCTGTCATATTGAAAAGTCACGGAAGGCAGTCGCGGACTCTGGTCGAATTACTACTGTCCTTGCAAAAACGAGGTCCCACATAAAACAGGCATCCTCAACTCTAAAAACGTAGCCACTGAAGACAACGTGCATTAAAAAAACAAAAACAAAACAAACAAAACAATTCTAACGGAGAACAAAACAAAATAAATATTCATAATAACCACCTCATTGGAACAACGACTACAACATCAACAGCATCAACAACAACAACAACAACAGCACCAACAACAACAGGGACAACACACAGAACAAGACCAGTTGAACTTGGGGGGAAAAAAAGTCTGCACAGGCACTGAGCAGAACTTACCTGCTGGGACATTCTGAAGAGAAGGTTGCTGTCAGCGTTCTGTTGCCATGTCCCCATGAAGCCAGGCTCAGCACTTGCAGGTCTGGTGCCGAACTGCATGGAGTTGCGACTGCTGGTGGCTCTCGAAGCGCCGTCTCGTGCCCTCTCTTGCTCTCTGTCTCTCGCTGCGTCTCTGTCTCTCACATCCACGTCTGCCTCTTCTGACTGAAAAGTGAAGGTGGATAATTTTTTTTTTTTTTTTAGAGAGAGAAAGAGAGAGAGAGAGAGCTCGTGGCTGGATGTAGCACAGGAGTGTTCTGTATTCATTCAAGAGCTGGGAGTATGTGTATTTCCTTAGGGGTATATGCTGGAAGAGTGCAGGATGAGTGGTGCATTGAAGGTAAGGGGGGGGGGGGGGACTGGGGTGGGGGTGGGGGTGGGGGTGGGGGGTGAGGAGGGGGAGGGAGAGAGAGAAAAGGGGGGAATGGAAAGGATGTGGAGGAGGAGATGAAGAAGAAGGAGGGGTATGTCTTTTCTGTTTGCCTCTCCTACCTTTTCTGTCAAGTAGTTTCCCTGCACATAGACTAACCCCATCAAACAACAGCCTACCCCCAAACACACAGCCACAGCACCAACACCAAAGCCCCACACCACACACCCCCCACCCAACACCCCAAACAACCCACCAACTCCTTCCCCCCAAACGTCCCACCACCAGCACAACACCCCCCCCACCAAACGCCACCCCTCTCCTCTCACCAAAATGCTGGACTCCTCCTGCCCTGAGTCCCAGCTGCCTAAAAGAACCAGGTGTGTGACCAGCACCAAAAACACCCTGGTGCCGCGAGGAGCTCCAGCCTGGCAGGTTCAGGTCCTATCAGCCCTCCTCCCCCGGTCCTGCTGTGCTTCCCTCTCTGGAGCGCTCCTGCGACCCTCTCTCTCTCTCTCCCCTCTCCCCGCTCCTCGGCTGCTGCTGCTGCTGCGTGTGTGTGTGTGAGAGCGTGCGTGTGTGTGTGTGTGTGCGTGTGTCAGGCCGGCGCGGCACTCTGAGTCAACTGCACCGCTGCTCTCCCCGGCGCGGAATGACACGGCGGTAGCCCCCCTCTCTGAGCGGGATGAGATCAGCCTGGGAGGGACGGCTGTCCCAGCCTTATTAAGAGAGCGCACGCCGTCAGGCACATCCCGGCGTTCCCGCGCCGGCCCCTCCGGAATTCCGCCGCTCGGCGAGTCATAAATACGGCCGGACCCGCACTTAGCCCGGCGCTCCTTCCGCCCGCGACACACGTGCGCCGTTAAGAAATTAAAAAATTGAATTTAAAAGAGAAGCGACCCTGCGTTTCGCTATACCTGCTCGGGATTTGACGCTAAACGCGCCACGTTATTTGACGCCCGTTTTTCGGTCCGTCTTTTGTTTCCCAAAGCTGGGGCGCCATTAACGAGCGTCTCGTAAACGCAAGCCTTTAACGACGTCCACACGGCCATATCCTCGCCAGGGCATTCTAAGAAGAATTGAGCGTGAAACATGACATCACATGATCATAAAATCTGATGCCAATTTTTACAAAATATTTTCCCCACTCTTGCTATTAGATAACTAATGACAATTTGTAGCGAAGCAGTCACATTGTACACACCAGGCAGTCACCAGGCAGAGCAGAGCCAAAGCCATTTGGACACCTCCTAATTTTGCTTAATGAAAAAAAAGGACAATGAAGGAGTGCCACTGTCTGAAGTCCCCCAAAGCGGCTATTCGGGCGAAAATGTGAGAATTAAAAAAGAAACCATCAGGATGTGCACTTACAATATTGAGGGGACTTCTCTCCCACTCTTTGTACATGATGAACACCATAATGAGTTATGACACATTTCTATATTATAGCTAATGGTTTTGTATCTTTTTCTTATTACACAAAAAGGCAGGTAATGTTACAAGGATTTACGAGGAGGGTATGGCAGTAATTTCCCGGCGCTAGGCAAACGAAATTAACATTTTGTACAACATTAAATGACTGAAGCTATAAAGCTACTTTAAATTTGCAGGAGAAAATGGAAGGCGACAACTGGTACTGTCTCTTAAAAGCCTGGGTAATGACAGACCATCAGGCAATGCTTTAAGTGTCATTCGGCAAAATCCACTGAATTAAAATGAGATCTAATAAAAAAAAGACACACAAAACATAAAGCTTCACATAATACTGAAAATATGGATGCAATATGCAAAACACAAACACACACACACACACACACACACACTCACACTCACACACACACACACACACATAGAGAGACAGTACATTTTAATTCCAGTTCTACGCAATTTACAGTAGCTGTGTAAATGTAATTTAGTCCAAAAAGTCAAAGAATGATCATGTTAAAAAGCAACAATGGCACACCTCCCTCTCTCTCTCTCCATCTCTTTCTCTCTCCCACTCTGTCTGTCTCCCCTGCCCTCTCTCTCTCTCTCTCTCTCTCCCTCTCTCAGTCTCTCTCTCACTCTTTCTCTCTCTTTCCCTTTCCCTCCCTCCCTCAAGCTAGCGTCTGGGCTCCTGACCTTCCCGTTATTTGTGGGAGGGTTGAGGACCCTGCCAATGGACACCTCCTCTCTCCCTCTCACATCTCCCTTCCTCTGTCTCTCTCTCCCTCCCTCTCTCAGTCTCTTTCCCTCTTTCTCTCTTTCCCTCTCACATCTCCCTTCCTGTCTCTCTCTCTCTCTCTCCCTCTCAGTCTCTCTCTCCCTCTTTCTCTCTTTCCCTCTCACATCTCCCTTCCTGTCACTCCCTCCCTCCCTCTCTCAGTCTCTCTCTCCCTCTTTCTCTCTTTCCCTCTCACATCTCCCTTCCTCTGTCACTCCCTCCCTCTCTAAGTCTCTCTCTCCCTCTTTCTCTCTTTCCCTCTCACATCTCCCTTCCTGTGTCACTCCCTCCCTCTCTCAGTCTCTCTCTCCCACTTTCTCTCTTTCCCTCTCACATCTCCCTTCCTCTGTCACTCCCTCCCTCTCTCAGTCTCTCTCTCTCCCTCTCTCTCTTTCCCTCTCACATCTCCCTTCCTCTGTCACTCCCTCCCTCTCTCAGTCTCTCTCTTTCCCTCTCACATCTCCCTTCCTCTGTCACTCTGGCTTTCCCTTTACTCCTCCCTGCCCAGCCGGCACAAAAAAGAGGAACCAGACAGCAAGTAGCAGTGGCAAGCAGAAGACGAGCTAAAAAGCAAGGACCAGCAGTAATAGACTCCTTTATTAAAACTATTATTCTGCTGGACTTGAAATTCCCTTTAGACCAGGCCATGTCAGAGCCCATATAATTAACTAGAGGCTCAGCTACGGATCAATTACCAGACAAGCAAGTGATAGCGAAATCAATGAAAGATCATCAGCCACATTATCAGTGTTGCAACTCATTAGAGTAAAACTGAGCAGTGTGCTCAAAGGGTCTACAGTCCTACAGTAGTGGTGTTACAGGCACTGTGAGTGTAAAACAGCAGTGTGCACACAGTGGTCTACTGTCCCACAGTAGTGGTGTTACAGGCACTGTGAGTGTAAAACGGCAGTGTGCACAGTGGTCTACTGTCCCACAGTAGTGGTGTTACAGGCACTGTGAGTGTAAAACAGCAGTGTGCACACAGTGGTCTACTGTCCCACAGTAGTGGTGTTACAGACACTGTGAGAGTAAAACAGCAGTGTGCACACAGTGGTCTACTGTCCCACAGTAGTGGTGTTACAGGCACTGTGAGTGTAAAACAGCAGTGTGCACACAGTGGTCTACTGTCCCACAGTAGTGGTGTTACAGGCACTGTGAGTGTAAAACGGCAGTGTGCATACAGTGGTCTACTGTCCCACAGTAGTGGTGTTACAGGCACTGTGAGTGTAAAACGGCAGTGTGCATACAGTGGTCTACTGTCCCACAGTAGTGGTGTTACAGGCACTGTGAGTGTAAAACGGCAGTGTGCATACAGTGGTCTACTGTCCCACAGTAGTGGTGTTACAGGCACTGTGAGTGTAAAACAGCAGTGTGCACACAGTGGTCTACTGTCCCACAGTAGTGGTGTTACAGGCACTGTGAGTGTAAAACAGCAGTGTGCACACAGTGGTCTACTGTCCCACAGTAGTGGTGTTACAGGCACTGTGAGTGTAAAACGGCAGTGTGCACACAGTGGTCTACTGTCCCACAGTAGTGGTGTTACAGGCACTGTGAGTGTAAAACGGCAGTGTGCATACAGTGGTCTACTGTCCCACAGTAGTGGTGTTACAGGCACTGTGAGTGTAAACCGGCAGTGTGCACACAGTGGTCTACTGTCCCACAGTAGTGGTGTTACAGGCACTGTGAGTGTAAAACGGCAGTGTGCATACAGTGGTCTACTGTCCCACAGTAGTGGTGTTACAGGCACTGTGAGTGTAAAACAGCAGTGTGCACACAGTGGTCTACAGTCCTACAGTAGTGGTGTTACAGGCACTGTGAGTGTAAAACAGCAGTGTGCATACAGTGGTCTACAGTCCTACAGTAGTGGTGTTACAGGCACTGTGAGTGTAAAACAGCAGTGTGCACACAGTGGTCTACTGTCCCACAGTAGTGGTGTTACAGGCACTGTGAGTGTAAAACGGCAGTGTGCATACAGTGGTCTACTGTCCCACAGTAGTGGTGTTACAGGCACTGTGAGTGTAAAACAGCAGTGTGCACACAGTGGTCTACAGTCCCACAGTAGTGGTGTTACAGGCACTGTGAGTGTAAAACAGCAGGGTGCACACAGTGGTCTACTGTCCCACAGTAGTGGTGTTACAGGCACTGTGAGTGTAAAACGGCAGTGTGCACACAGTGGTCTACTGTCCCACAGTAGTGGTGTTACAGGCACTGTGAGTGTAAAACGGCAGTGTGCATACAGTGGTCTACTGTCCCACAGTAGTGGCGTTACAGGCACTGTGAGTGTAAAACAGCAGTTTGTTTTGAAACCATTTGGTGAGGAATCATTATCTTTCCATTCTCTGCCCATTTCCCTGGAGTCATTCTATTTTTTTAAAGATTTGAGATTTCTAGCCAATGTGACAATGTATGGAATTCCGTTTTTTAAGACCGGGTTTGTCTAGCGCATGAACTTCGCTGAGTGAGAATCAATAGCACAATGACTACTGCGCTGACTACAGTGACGTCTGCAGGCCGGGCTCCCGCCATACAAAACCAGCCCAGTGGCCATGGTTACAAGGCAACCTTCACCATAAAGAATCACAAGAAGACGCACACAAAAACCCCGCCATTTTGTTGTGCTGCGAGGATGGTCAAACAATTCTGAAGCAGTGGCGGCATGAGATCCTTTCACTGCGACGGACAGGCGGCTATTTTTAACCGCGCGGCCCTGCGAGGACTAGACATGCTCCTCAAGTGTCCAAACACACCTGCCTCTGCGTCCGGCCCAAACCGGGGGGGCGGCAGGGGGCGGGGGAGGGTCGTATGCCTCTCCGACCGTCTCTGGCCGCCAGAGGCCCGGAGCACACACTGTGTCGCTTCACTTCACCCCCGCCATATATGCTGACAGAGGCCCGCCCGCAACTCCAGCAATCTCCCCCTCCAGGGAGAGATGACTCAACAGGAACCACGCGGCGAGACAACAAGATTCACTGCAAAGACAAGGAACCGGAACCTTCCTTCTCCCCAACAGTGCAGTAAACAACAAAATATTTCATATTCAAATCAGCTGATTTTTACAACATTGATGTTTACTCAAAAGCAATTAACTATTTAATTGTCACTGTAAAGCCATTACTGCCATTAAGGGACAAATTTACATTTTGAGCGCAATGACTTTATTTTATGTTGTCATTTTCACATTGCTCCTCATTTATATTGTGGGTATAAATAATCCAATATGCCAGGACATTCTCCGCCACAAGCAAATGGGATTTTGGGAATGCAGGTCAAAGTTCACACGTTCCTGTATGAGCAGCATCACTGCTAATCTCTTCCGCTTTCACAGGTCACTCGCATCATGCATAACTCCATCGCACAATACAGGGGATAAGCTTCTTATTTATTTACCATAAGTAAAACTGGGGGTACAACAATTTCACTTATTGCACTTATGCACTACAAACTTATACTTTAAATAAGTATTTTTAGTATAGGTTATCGAACTGTGCAGCAGCGACTGAAATTACTGACAAGAAATTACGAAAGAATTGAAAAACAGTGAAACTTTTTATAATTTATAATTGAGTTAAGAACGGCGAGTCATAGGGCTTAAATTGAATAATACTGCACGGGATAGCACTAAGGCTTTGTTGGAGATATCCCTGCAGTAACTGCACTTTTGCCTTGGGATCCAATCAAGTGGAAATACTGTCCCCCATGGCATGGTCGCTGCCATATTACCGTTTCACTTCTAGTCTTCTTTTAACAACATCACAGGTCGCCCTTCTTCAGAGAGTGCCTCTTTCAGCAGACAGGGAGGTTTCAAGATTTGGATCTTAAAATTACAACTGCGCCTCTACACTACCTAAACTGCAAACTACCAATGACACTTGCGATTGGATTAACGCCAAAAAGAACCCAAGAGTTTTTATGCATTGTCAGTCCATCAGCCAAATAGTTATCACTTCTGTGTTTGTATGTGTTGCAGGATATATTCATGCACAATATAATGCAATATGTTCCTCATACGACCGAAAATTGGCTGAAAATTTTACCTTGAAGCCAGAGTGAAAACTTTATGAACGCGACTTTTTTTCTTGTGGAGGGAATCCAATCTCTTTTGCTATAGCTGAACGGCTCCATATCACCTCGCTAATTTTTATTACAATGTGAATATGCGTGTGGCCTATATGTTTAGGCTGAAAATAGATGCTCATCCATGAGTCATCTGCTGAGCAGTCTTCTCTCATGTAAACATCATTGTCCTCCATTGAAACAGATCCATTGTATTTTGACATTAAAACTCCCAGCAATCTATAACCCCTCCCTTTTGAGGATTTCCTCTGTTAGATCTGTGGTGTCTTCTCCAGAGGAGTTTCTGTAATTAATCAATTACTTTTAAACTGCAGATTTAGGGATTTTCTTTGGGGGTAGATATAAACATTTGCTGCCCAGAATGACCCCACAGATACACCAATGGCTGAAACACGCGTACACAAGCATTCCAGCGAAAAAGCAAAAGCACAATAAAACATTGACCTAATTTCCACATTAATGTGCGCAAACGCACGGCAGCATGTAAATACGCATACACGTTTCACAGCCCTCTACATCATCTCCGCGAGCCTTAAACGCCGTGAGATTGTTTGATAAATGTGACCCTCTGTCTCCGATGAAGTCTTGCGGTAGCACCCTCGGGCGAAGTACTTTATTTCAATTGCTCCAGACTTACCGAATGTGAAATATCATAAGTCAGACAGGACAGCCATCTCGTAAGGAAATAAAGAAAAACAATGCCCTCAACATAATGATTACCTCTGTACTATAATGGCCATAACATGCCCTAAACAATACCCAGAGCAGTAGTTTCCACTGAAAAACACTCTTGGCATGCCGTAACGGCACGTCAATCAGCCCTTCTGTACGGAACCGGCTGTAGGATCGTTCAAGATCCAGAGAAGGCATCTGAAACAGTTCTGAGATATGCAAATTGCAGCATTAATTAACCTAACTGAATGCTGGGTAGTCCCTCCCCTCCACCTGGAGTGTTGGTTCTAAGAGGAATGACACCTAAGGTCTAAATATGCTGTGTTAAGGAAATGTGCGTACGGTTTGTTTGTTTGTATGATTTTTTTTTACGCTGAAAACTACATCACCCCTTTCTATATGGTGACTTTGCAAAGCTCTTAAAATTAAAGGTGAAAGAAAAATCATTTCCAGGCCAATTTCCTGGGCTTTTAATGCTGTTTTGAATGTACTCTTGATCTGCCAAAGTAGCGGAGGCTTGTTAGAGTAAACACAAGTGAAAAGAAACATCCAGGCTCCGAAAGCGACAATTATGATGGTTTTCTCTATTATTATTTTCTTTCAGCAGAAATAGAATAGAAGGGGGGTAAAATCACTCTGGAACTAACCAAATAAAGTTACCCTTTCTTCGCAGAGAGCCGAACCCTGACATTCACGATAACATTAGTGTCGAAAAAAGAAAAACAAGCCAAAACAAAGTAAGAAAGCAGGAACAAAATAACACGGCGGGTGTTATGAACGGGTCAGCGCGTCGGCGCGCTGTAAGACCGCGAGCGAACCGCGTGGCGTGTTCTGCCTCTCGGTCGGCGGAGACAGTGACCTGGTTCACAGAGCCCCGGCTCTGCGGGGCAAGGCCGTCGCCGGCTTCTTCATGTGACAACAGGCGGTGTGTTGATCAGATGGCAGGAGGACAGAACTGTCACTGTTTGTTCCCCGGGAATGCGCGGGGCCACAAGACATCATATGACAGAGAGCAACAGCCTCCTGCTTGTGCCTGGGAGAGGGGACGACGGCGAGGGAAGGGGCCACGGAGAGGTCTTCTCGGCTGACGTCCGGCCAGATGACCCGCTTCTCCGCAAGCCCTGTCGC
>NC_083767.1:12554070-12576570 GCF_963514075.1 Conger conger
ACACATTTTAACACTAGAGGAGACATGCTATTATGTTTCATTATAGTTCTGTGTGGAACACACAGAGGGGAATACAACCTCGGAGTGTCTGATGTTATAACTCGTTTGACACTTGGCCTAACACTCCTAAACAAAAAAAATGGAGACATAAAAGGACCACCTCGTTTAAAATGTTCCAAAGGCTGCTAATTGCAATGAGGTTCCTCTAATTAACACAAAAAGGCATCTCCAGAGATCGCCGCACAGCGTTGGTGTCATGAGTTTATAACTTCACAACCTGCATGATTCATGAGCTTAATCAAGATCTCCTAAGCTCTGCCATCACTCTCTTCATTTCTTTGTTTAAGAAATATTCTTATCCAGCCGCAGAGAAGCCCGCTAGCTTGGCGTAGACAAGCCAAAAGCGAGGGAATACAAATCTAAAGAGAAAAGATTCTTGAGCAAACACACAATGCAGTTGTTGTTTAATTCAATCAGGTGTAAGAAAATCGACTTACTTCACTATCTAGGGACTATAAATATGTATTTCAACCACTTATGATTAGTATATCATCTGTTGGCTAAATGAGTAACAGTTATCGCTAGACAAAGATCAGTGATTACAAGACAAAGGTCAACTGAAGATAAAAACAGAAACGTTTCCTTTCCCTATTGACTGGCAGACAGTGTTTAGTGTTAATGGTTGACTCTGGTGCGATAGCCTCTGTCATGGGTGAGTGGTGGGTGGGCTATCTGACCACTGCTGCAGCTGCACTGGTCCACTACGGTCTTTTTTTACACTGGACTCTCATGGACACCAGAAAAACCTCCTGGGCTCTATGAACTGTGGAAACATGGCCTTCATTACTGTACTTTCTCATTAAGCCTATCTGAAAATATACTGTATACAGTGCCACTAGTGTATAACATTATGAGTTTGGTGGCCTGTGAAATTAAGAAAATAAAATATACAAACAAGCACACACAAACAATGACTTTCTTGCACTGGCTATTTCAAGTCAAGACCTTTGACACTGCAGTCAGACTGAATAATTGGCCTAATATCGGTTTTATTGGTTTTGTTTTTTTATACTAATATAATTATAATCATAATAAAATACATAATAATAATAATAATAGCTATAACAATATTTAACCATATGAAGACAATTCATTAATTGTATTGTCATTTGCCATAGAGTATGATCTGTGTGTGTGTTTTACAATTGAATTACCCATGAACCACTATCCCTTAGCAATAAGATGACTGTTCCAATAATAACCAGTGATCTAAAAATGATGAACAATAAAAATAGCTATCTATGAAAACTAGCTTATAATAAGAGCACATTGCAATTATGCCAAAAAACCGCAGCTAACAAAGGTACTTATGTTTTGGGGGTATTTGGAAGGATCGCAATCTAAAACATCATACATGAAAGGCCATATCAAATGTAATCCATCTTCGATCCCTGGATGGCTTCACTGCTACAGTGAATAATTACAGCCCTAGCCGGGTAAAGCCTGAGCCAAAATTGCGCCATCCTTGCTGCCATGAACCCAAGCCTCCCTTGCATTTTAAACCTAATAGATAAAATAAAGGAAAATGATAAGAACAGTGTTTATTGACACAGGGTAAACTCAAACCAGAAAACAAACTCTTGAGAGATCTTTCCCAATTCTAGTCCCACTCCCAAAAAAAGCTTTATTTTTTACTTCTCAACATGGCACGTCAGGTTTTGGAAGGAGGCCACAAGATAGGTCAGACTGCAGACCAAACTTTGCTTTCAGATACTTAGGGGAAACCGCCATTCATCCCTGCCGCGTGTTAAATGGCACAAATCGGTGAACAAAGAGAAAGAAAAGCACAAAACTTTGAGGAACAGGGGCTTCTACCGCAGTTAGCTTCTCCTAGCGTCTCCCTACAGCGCTCCCGTCGTTAAAAAGGCAGCAGCCCACCCCTCCGTGGGGGTCTTTTATCTTCAGGGGGATGAGTGATTGGGACTCGGGGGCTGGTTTAAACTGTGGGTAGGAGAGGGGAAGAGAGGAGAGAGGGATGCACTCCGGGGGGGATCCCCACCGGTGTGTGGAGCGGAGCAGCCCGTGGCCAGCATCATTTAAAATGTGCCAGAATCAGCACAATGTCATTAGAGATGTGTGACACTGTCTGAGGCAGCGAAGAGCCTTAATTATGCTGTGAGAACGCAGAGAGGTGCTGAGAGAGACCGGCTCTACAGGCTCCAGCCAAAGATCCAACGCGCAGGTGTTACAGCGTAGCGCTACCAAACCTGGCCTATTGATATACAGGGAAGTGCTGTAGAGGGTATCTTTTCAAAGGCGATGCGTTATTTTTAACTGCGCCATCACACTGTTTTCTGTGTAGTAACATTGTTTTTATATTTGTGTTTTAGAAATTATCTTCAAAACAGGCATATGCAATAATTGTGGCTCAATCCATGAGCACAGCCAATAAAAATGGCAAATGACCAAAGCAGGAAAACTAACTCAAACTAGATTTGGCTTTGGCAATTACTAGTCAGGACAAAATACTCTATAGTATCCAATTTGAGCCAGAAATATGGGCATAAGATGCAGATTCAACGCATTTCATTTAGAAAAAGTCAAAATACCATCAAGAAATGTATCTTCTGAATATGTTATTGGTTACTGACTTTGATTTCATGACACATAGGCATGACACTTGCCAATAGTACATTTTTAATGTGGTTGCCGTACCCCTGGAACCAATCAAAATTTGGTCTAAATTCTGACACACAAATAAATACAAACATCTTTTTCAATTCAAGCACAATTTCTCCCAAATTTTCGGTGACAGATGAACTCACCAAACCGTGTATGCACAACACTCGCATTTATTTTAATGTCAAAGAATTAATGTTGATTGGATCCATTGGTTAGAGATTCCTGATTCTAAATGACATCAAGAAGTCTAATGTAAACCATAAGTAAACCACGCAAGAGCTTCAGAAGTCTTTGCTTTCAGACAAAGGCTGATATACAGTCATTATGAAGACAGCGTGTACTGTAGGCTAAACAATCCCAAATTGAGCGGAAAACATTCGGCACGGAGCTACAGTACAACACATTCCCGTTCTTACAGCAGGACTGTCATGGCTTGCCATGGTATTCCGAAAGCATTTCTGTGTATAAACAGAGCAACATGTATGATTTATGGTTTTCTTTTTAAACCGGTGAATGCAGTGCAGATCATTTTCTATACTATGTCTTAAATATATTGTATTTGTAGAATTGTGGCAATTGAATGTGACATTTCTGTCAGATATCCACATGCAATAGTAACTTTTAGCACAATGCTCCAAAAACTTGGAATTAGGGACAAAATGAGGCGTGAGACACGGACACAAATGATTCTGCACCCGTTTCCGCGAAATGATTCCAGTAATCGAGTGCCCACACCAAAAGTCAATTTTACCATGAAACGCTTCTTATGCAGACTCCAAGCATATCTGCTTTCACAAACCCATGCATGAGTATGCAAAACGGGGGATTTGTGGTTTTAGCAAATCTATTAATGGATCTTCCAGAAGTAAAGCTTCTTAGGGAAAAGGTGGGTGGGATGTCCCAGCATGCTTGGTGTCATCAGTCATTTACAAAACTCAGGGCTCCCTGGGTATATAAGGGCGTTACCGGGCGTGAGAGCTGTCGACAGAACACAGCTCCATATTTTCCCTTCCCTTGTTCTGGGGAATCGCCAGTCTAATTCCATGAAACACAAGGGAAACCCCACTGGTAATGGTAATGCGTAGGTCCGTCATCAGCTAAGGTTTGTGTAAATACTTTAAAAGACACTGACACAGACTGACAAACAATACAAAAGTCATGAGGAAATATATTTTCTTTCTGGCAGCCAACCGGCATAGAAAGACATGCACAGTAATAATTATGGCCTTTTGATGCCGATACAGTACACTATTATACAGGCATTGCATCAAGGTTGTTTATACGATTAAATGGTGACTTTAAGAGTTTCTAAATCACCACCTTGGATGGTGGTTCGTTGAAGTTCTCAACATTCAAATATACACCATGTCTGACCCCGAATATCATTCTCCACAAATATGAAAATATCAAGAACAGTATTAATTATGCCACTGCTAAACAGATATTTGGTTGAATTTGGCGTCGTACGTGCTAACGAGGATAATTCTGAATCAGTCGCCCTGCACAAGCAAAGGGATTTCCACATAATTGCATAATAAGAAACCTTTAATTGCCCAAATCTATCCAGTAATGTGTCCAAGGTAATCAAAATGCTTCCCTGTGAGGTGGCGATTCATCTCACACACTACCATTCATGGATGTTGTTCAGTCAATTTTGCCATCAAGACATGCATCTAATTCTCACTAGTCCAGCGACTGGGAATAAGTGTTGGACACCAGTCACAAGTGTTTCCCGCTCCATGTAGTCCCCCTGCTGTGATCTTTAAAGACAGCCTCAGGTCAAGAGGTCAGTTTACAGTCTCTTCCAAATGACTTCACCTCCTCCAGAACAGTATCCCTATAATTTCAACGGATCACTGGCGTCTAACAAGATCGCCCCCTCCTGGTTCACCAGTATCTGCGCAATCCACATTATTTCAGCTGTTACGACACAAAACTGTCTGGAGTAATGAACTTAGATCACAAGTTGAGTGAGCCATAGTGCAGCAGTTAGTGAGGATCACAGTCAGCTAACCACTTTTGAAGATGATAGCTTTTAAGAACCATGCAAGGCATCCATCGTCATAATCGCACATATGACTACTGTACAATAGAACACCACACAGGATCTTTCACAGGGCATTTTAATTGCTCTGTTCTCATGCAAAAACATCAGGTTTTATGACTTTAGGGCTTGTTATTTGTTTCCCCTGGCCTCCTGAGCACGCACAAAGGGAGTAGCTTTAGCCTAATTAGCAATGGTATTTTTGCGGCTTGTTTGCTTAAATTTGAAATGTGTGATCTGAATTAAAATATGGCTCAGTATTTGTTCCTAATAAAAAGTTAACCTTGCCCTGTTCGCTCCCATACGAAAGTAATTTAGCTTCAGAAAACGTACATTTTTTGGCCTGCGTCCCTCGGTGGGTGTCTGTAGCCTCTCTACGCCAGTAATTGTTTCCATACCGGAGAACAGCCTGTGCAGCCTCCAGTAGGTTTTAGCGGGGCAGTGCCCTGATCACTTGTGACACTTCCACCACTTCCCCCGGTGCTTCTGAGAGCGTTTTAGAGGGTATTTTACATTTTCACTCCAAATAAATCGCAGGCTTTCCCTTAAATTGTCGCTGGACGACGTTCCCTCACCAGCCTAACAAAGATAGCGATCTCTCGGTTTATGGTTCTCCCGGTTCCAACCAATTTGCTACGTCCAATACCTCGGCACAGCTAATTCAAGGATACCAGAATGTAACCGCACAAGCAAAACAAACATAACTGTCATTCTTGAGCAGAGGCCCACTTACATTCATAAATCGCATGTATAAAAACAAAATATGGTCAATTGAAGTGATCCACATGAAACTTTTCAGCAGGGCCCTGACTGTGATAATGTAAACTGTACTCAGTTCTAGTTTGTATATCCCCCCGGCGTGGTGGAGCGATAATGTAAAAGCTCTTCGATCAATCCGACCACTGTGGGCATAATACTTTTCTTAATGGCACACATCTGCCATGACGCACGGCGTCTCTTTCTGTCTTCAGCTCCAGGACCGCAAAGTACTGCTGCATTATTAAAATGCACAGGATCTGATATGCCAGGCTAAAAAAAGGCACACGACACTAACAAGCTAGTGTGGCATTCCCGGGGTCAAGTGCCTGTTCTTCTCCGCGTGTCGCTCCCAGGGGCCGGTCTCGGGTCCCGCCGGCCCGTTACCGCGGTAAACAGCCGTCGCCGTGACAATGCGCACGGGTGCGGGGACAGACATGTTGCTTATGCACGGGACGCGGGATTCAAACAGAGGCTCAATATTTATGTGACGAGTAAATAGTTTGCAGAAGTGTGGACAGGACGATACAAATGACTTATTACACATGGGTGAGCGGGGCCTTTCCTTAATGTTTTAGGGCAACATCATATATGCACGCATGCATGCGCACAGACAGTAAATGGCATTTTTAAGCATAGTTGACTATAAAAGTGCTAATGACTAATGCTAATGTAGTAAACGTTCAATGGCATTCGTAAAGAAATTCGTAAAGAAATTGGCCAATTTGGCATTCTTGGTAATCTCTTGTGAGTAAACCGTGAGTAAAAAAACACACCCCAGGTGTCATCAGAGTTATTGTAGTTTACAAACAGACAGACACATTAGCTCACAGATAGACACAGAAAACAACTGACACAAACAACAGAGTCCTTTTGTTGGCTGAAAGTGGAAAAGCTCCAACAGTCCCAAACTGTCAACTGCTGGCTGTTAGAAGTAGGTAACCGAGCCCCACTGATGGAGGAATATGGAATCTCCATGAAAGGACGAGAGTGGCACTCCTACAGGAACCAAAGCCTCCATCAATAATATAAAAGGTTAACAGCTGAGTGCACCGCACTGGATCCACCCACATTAAAAACACATTAATGCTTTACATGCAAAATTATATATTTATACCACGTTTAAAGATACCTAATGTATATTTTAGGATACTCTACGCAACACAAAGCTAGGTGCCGGGAAACACAGACACACACACCGCGTGGGTTCGTGGAGGAACTCGGGCTGGCCCTGGTGGCTTAACAGGTGCTACGTGCGCAAACCGCTCGGACACAGCGGTCAATTAGAGGAATGAAGTCACCCGCTCCTTTCAAAGGGGCGAGCACGGCCCCACCTGGACGCTTATTTTTAATACCCCTCGGTGGCCAAAAGTGCGGTTACCGAAATCAACTGCACATGCTGCACGGAAAACTGTGGGGAAGCAGAGCTGAGTCTGCAGATGTTTCCAGAATGTCGCACTGTTTGTCAGGACATGTCCAGACAGCGGGGGTGCCAAGATAAAAATGCAAAAAGCAATGCCCATTATCCTCATTGCTTTATTTGTTTATTAGTTTATTTTTTACTAATTGGCAATATTGATGAATTCAATATATATTCTTATATGCTACGGTGGAACACTAAAGACAATGTCTAAGTAAAGATGGCTGACAAGAATATATATTGTATATCTTTTTACTTTCCCCACATAATTCTTTCCTTTAGTGGAAGCACATATAGTAGCACACCATATGCGTGATATATGTTTTTGCAGTATATTTGTGTAAGTGTGTTTATGGAGGTCAGTTGGTTTAGATGGTTGTATATTGAGTTTGTAAAGGCAGCTTTGCGTGGATTTCTTCTGTCAGACATGCTGCAGTGGCCACCTTCTCCTGCCTCATTTCCTGTTTCCCAGGCACCGCCACGTGTCCTGTCAGGACGACGGAGGTTTCAAACGTGCGACTGTCGCTCACAAAGAAACATGCGGGCACACTTGTGTGCACACGAACCCGCCAAGCGTGTACGTACGGCACGACAGCAGTCTCCAAACAGACAGGCCGAAGACACGGCGTCCCAAACCTCAACCTCCAAAGGAAAAGCACTTACTTCTGTCTGCCGGTTCTCCTGCCTGTCAGTCCAAACCCAACATTAACATCAGCCTCCTCCCCCCGTAGAAACTCGCATATGGACGCTCTCCTACCACCCACCCTCATCCTAAACCTGCCCCTTATTACACCACACAAACAGGTCATCTGAATGAATCATTACAAATGAAGAAAAGGATTGGGGGAGGAACCCTGGTGTTTCCATTGAAGACGAGTGGAGACGGCTTGCAGCTTTAATGATGGAGGTGCGATTGAGACACCTGAGCTGAGGTGCCTTTGCTCCCATCTTAAAGGATCACATCAAAGCTCTGCCTGCCATTCTCTCATCTACTTTTTTCCCCCTCTCTCTCTTTCTCTCTTTTTGTATTTTTGAACAGTGCTCCCAGCTGGGGGAGCAGGCCCCTCTCTCCCCTCCAGCTTAGAGACTCTGGCTCGCCCTTCTCCCTCCCGGCTCTGTGGCCCGCGAGTGTCTCGCTTGCTGAGACAGCTAAACCTGCCTTCCCAGCCGGTCCATCAGATACCAGGCCCTGATCAAAGGCACCCCTGGGTACTGCTGCCAACACCGTCAGTTTCTCACCAAAACCCCCGGACTTATAGGGCCTGTTTGGAGGAGGTGGGGAAGTAAGGAAAAAGGGAATATGCTATATAAGCAACATAAATCATTGGGAGGTTGTCTTGTGGGGACATCACACAAAAACCAAGGTTCTCCTAAGCGCTCTTCCTTTGGCTCTGCTCGGTGACACAACACAACCTGCCAATCATTTCTGTAGCTCATATATCATACTCCCCCGGACTTATGGGCCTTTTTGGAGGAGATGGGGGAGTAAAAAAGAGAATATGGTAAATAAGCAAGATAAATGATCGGGAGGTTGTCATGTGGGGACATAAAAAAACGGTTCTCCTAAGCGCTCTTGCTATGGCTACGTTTGGTGATTTGCTAACTGTAGTTCCATCACAGCTGCAAGCGTTACGCTTTGCAGATATAGGTGGTAAATTAGTGGTATGGGGACCATCAGAAGAGCACAGCCGAAGCGTCTCTCGAAGCGACCTGTCATTCCATCCATCACTACCGACAGGTCCATGTATGTATCCACTTATTTTCAAAGCGGGGGGAAGAAACACGTCGACACAAGCCTCCCGTTGTGAAATAATTTGGGAGACCACACCGACTTTCTTCTTCTGAAGTACATACAGTTGGGAAAATTACATTTCCTCTTTATGTGGGCACTGGAGGGCCGAGTTTCCAGCTGACAGCCCCGCAGCTGTTAATGTGATACGAGCACTGCTCAAACCACGCAGGTCTTACAGGGCTGCGCATTAACAGCCTCTCTCTGAAGTATCAGGTATTTACAAGAGATTGGATCATATCGAATGTTCTCTTGTTTTGTTTGAGAGGACACCCCGAAAATACAGGAAGAGGAGGGCTCTCGGTCCAATAGAATACTGATGATGGTCTGAATGCCAAAATGCCTGCAGTTTTTGCCCTTTTGCACTGGAAAAATAGAAAAAAGGAGAGAAAAACATTGAAAAGAAATAATAGAAATGATAACATTCAAACATAACTTTTTTGAGTTTGTACCATTCTTTCTTTGTACTCTTGGACTCTCCAAGGCCACTCACAATGAGCGAGCATTCTGATCTTTTGCTTCAGCTTTGTCTAGCTCTACAATAAAAAATTTACCATAAAAACACATATTCCATCACACATATGACAACTTCATTTCCACAAGGTTGGCATGAGAGTAATATAGTATAACATTTCTGGATTGGCTGCAGTCTCTATTTTCTATCTGCTATTTCAGTCAACTTCAAAATTATACTTCCGGACACAAAAACAATAATTAGTCAAAAAAGAAGGAAAGTTAATCGTAAAATGCTCAATGGGAATGGCCCAATATATATATTTTTTCAGTTGCCATGCAAAAATGCATAAAAAAATAAATGGAGTACAGTTTGACACCCACTTCCTAAACAGAAATATTTTTACATTCTAAATGCTGGCACACATAATAAATTCTCAGCTGGTCTTGTAAACTGTGTACAGAGAGGCAGCCGCAGACTTCTCCAGAACTACCCATAAAGCCGGGATTTCCCCGGCCAGACCTGCGGCCAATCACGACGGCGATGGCGGGCGCAGAGGGGTAAAGCCGAACAGATGAGAAGTGAAGGGAAAGTAAACGGAAGAAAGCGAGGTTCAGGGGAGCGGGCCGGCCCTTGTTGTGGCGCTTGTGTTGTGGTCGTGACGGTGGTGTCGGAGAGCGTGGAAGGCGACCGCACGCATGCGGGCAGAGACGCACGTCGACAGGCAGCGTCTGCAGAACACGCTCGCGAACACGCTACAACTGCAGCGAGCTCTGGAAGCCAACCACGGGAATGGTTTACAGTACAGCTCCGCTTGTTCGGAACGTGCCGGCAAAAAATAGCTTCTTTTTTTTTTTTTTGCTTTTCAGAGCTGAACCTGAGCCATGGGAATACATGCCAACTGTAAGAGGAAAAGAACAACATTAAAATACAACTACAAAAAACCTCATGGAGGTTTGCTGAAGTGAAATTAATTCAATTTATCTATGAGGTTGTGCTAGCTCTACTGTATATCCACTACCTGCTGAAAAACTGGGCTTGGTCTAAGAGGAGAGCCCTCCTCCATTTGAAGACACGAGAGAGGACTAGTGTAGATTGTGGAAGCTACTGTACGTGCTGGTGGTCAGGCGCTGGGCTATGCTGAGAGCGGGCGGGGTGGTACCGCGGTTCTTCAGAGTGGGTTTTACAGGGAGAGGTAAACAAGTTCAGTCCCTGCAAAACGTGGTCGTGGATTTTTATGTGTAGTCTTAAAATTCCAAAGATAACTCTACCTTTAACCTTCCTCTGCACGCATTATGAAGCGCGGTTTAAAAATACATCACAGCGCTGGAGTTTGATGCCACACAGGCGAATTTCTGAGGCAGTGGAATTACACCATTCTTCAGCCAAGCACGTTCGCTAATAAATAACTGTTTGCACAGCAATTATGGCAATTTAGAGAAGGTCTTCAAAGATTGAATACTGTAAAATTAACACGAAACGTTGGTGAAATGCACCAGGAAAAACAGCAAAGGGAGAGAGACTGAGGGTCTGCTCTATAATGATGAGTAAAAGTTGTCGTCAAAACGCTTAGTATAGAAATAGATAATAGCCTATCACCTGTCTCTAACATTAGCCACCACTTACTGCATGGGCTGCTGCCTATAGTTCCACAGTGCAGTCATCTGGTGAGATTCCAATAACCGCTAATTCACTCTAATAAAAGCATAGCATGAATCCAGTAAAGTTGTGACAGTTGCTAAGTAAATTCCTGCTTTATAATTAAGGCATGTGTTTAAATTATGCATACCTAAAGCAAAATTAAATGAAGGCAGCCAACGATGACATAAATATGTTCAGCATTTTATTAACAGGGCCATAAATTGGTCTATCACTGGTTTGCATAGGCTGTTACACTGAGGTAAATAATTACACAACTCTGTGAAATAATTATTGTTCTTCTTATTATTATTATGGATTAAATGAAAAACTGCCAGTCAAACACATTGTTTACCTCGGGAGAAGGAGAAGGCTGTACCAGCTCTTAATGTTTGGGGCAGAGATCTCGACCTTACATGATTTAAATTATAGGGGGAGCTCGCAGTAACATGGATATCATTGAGAAGTTTCCGTATAAGCATTTCCCCCGGAAACAATAAATAGCATGCACTATAAACAACTCTGGCATGTAGGAGTTGGGCAAGAGGCAGGTGGCACTGCTGGAACAGGTCATGTTATATGGCAGTTTGATGCATAATGCGTCATGAGCTGGCACATTACCCTCAATCTACACCTCAGTGCAGCTAGTGAGGCAGAGACTTCCCACTTCCCACTCACTGGAGGAGGTACTTTGATTTTTTTTTTTTAAACTAGTGTATCTATTTGGGTGAAGGCAATGAGCTAAAAACATTCTGAGCACTCATAAAACAAACATGGGGATTCGGTCTTCTGTACTGTACATATCCGGTTTTGTGCTGACAGAACAGTCACCCACATCCACAGATAGTGCTGTAAAAGTGTCCTGGGCAGTCACTGGTGGTTTTGGGGGATTAACCCTTTACCTTCTAAAGTGCCGAGGTGTTTTCCCCAGGAATGTTGGGAATTGTAGTCCTACTGTCCCTACACAAATGACATATATGAGATTAGATTGTTCTCAACTGACCATTCTAATGTAACAATCACTGCTGGCAACTGAAGGCAACTTGGTTCTAGAACACTGACTAAACATTCCAAAAAAACCTTCCAATGGGTTAACCATCATTTCATCCGAATTGCTTGAGTGAAGCATGATCTGACTATTCCATGCAGAAAATAATTCTGAATTGTGTGCCAACAATTGCTTCTTTCTGCCAAAAAAAGAAAAAAATCTATCTATAAAAAAGAATGTTGACTTGCAGACAACCTGGGATCAAAAGGGATCCCGCTGATGCTTGTAAGCGTGTCTGAGTTCACACTTAGCGCAGAGAAATCATGGTTACGTGTTTCCTAGCATAGCCTAATGCGTCACATGTGTCGAACAATACCCTATTTGATCTGGCACAACAGTTCATCCACTCAGCAGGCAAGGGCCTAAGATCTGTTGTGATTCTGTTTCCTCTTCCCCTTTCCCCCGCTCCTCGCCGCCCCGCCGCACGGCTGTGATCGGTCCGCGGAGGGGCTCGGAGGGCGTAGCCCGCAATAAGACAAACAGTCTGAAATAGGGAACGGGAGAAGAGCAAACTGTGATAATGAAGTGTTTAAACGAGCCGGCTCCCCGCTCCGCCCGGTGACAGTTCTGTTGATGGTGATCGCAGCCTCTGAGTTCCTCGCCACCTTTCAGGAGCTGTCTCCTACGAGCAGCGTGACTCTACGCTACGTACCGCGGTAACGGAGAGTGGAATAATGAGGGCGCAGCGTTTAGAACAGAACATCATCGAGGGGCTCTCCGGAGGCCAGGCCAGAGCCTGCACTGCTCAGAGCCTTCTCTATGATGGGTGGAGAGAGAGAGAGAGAGAGAGAGAGAGAGAGGGAGAGAGGGAGGAAGAGAGAGCGAAAGGGAGAGGGTGAGAGAGAGAGAGAGAGAGAGGGAGAGAGAGGGAGTGAGAGGGCGAGAGAGAGGAGAGAGAGGGAAACAGAGAGGGAAAGAGAGAGAGGGAGGGGATAGAGGGAGAGAGGGAGGGAGAAAGCGAGGGAGAGAGGGAGCGAGAGGGAGAGAGAGAGGGAGAGAGGGAGAGAGGGAAGGAGAGGGCTAGAGAGAGGGAGAGAGAGGGAGAGAGGGAGAGAGAGGGCTAGAGAGAGGAGAGGGAGATAGAGAGGGAAAGAGAGAGAGGGAGAGAGAGAGAGGGAGAGATGGAGAGAGAGGGAGTGAGAGGGCGAGGGAGGGGAGAGAGGGAGACAGAGAGGGAAAGAGAGAGAGGGAGGGGATAGAGGGAGAGAGAGAAAGCGAGAGAGCGAGATAGAGGGAGAGAGGAAGAGAGAGAGAAAGGGAGAGGGTGAGGGTGAGAAGGAGCGAGAGAATGAGAGAGAGAAATAGAGGGAGGGAGAGAGACAGGGGGAGCTCCTCTCCTCACACGGCAGTGGAACGCCTCAGGTGAAGTGTAAGAAGGCAGTTTGGTTGGAGTGGCTGTGGCTGCCCGGGCTGGCGCACAGCAGAAGCGCTCAGTGCCAGGGAGGGAAGAGCCAGGCCACTGCCTAACCCCTCTGCAGCTGCCTAACCCCTCTGCAGCTCTGAGCTCTTCATCTCCCCCCACCAGCTCCAGCACACTCATTAGCTCAGCGGAAAAATTAAAACCGCGCATTTAGAATAACTACAAAAGCCCATATCCTTTATAGGGATGTATATCATGACTTGGAGTAATACTACACCCGGGTGCAAGTAAATTAAGTTCCATATTAATGCTTTGATGCTGGGCTGGTATTAAGTGCATCATAAACTTATGTGCTTGAGAGACATTTTTTTATATGAACATATATTATAATAATGATTTATTATAATACGGTTAAGGTGTAAGTGATACCATATGTATCTTACTTTTACTTTAAATACAATACAGTATTATTGCATCAGCTGAAGCACAGAAATGGTTGTGGGTAAAATACATATTGAAATGTATTTAATGTTTTTCATGTATGTTTTTATGTTCCACATTAGCAAATACATCAAATATATTTGTAATTTTGACATTTAGCATTTTCAAATGTCATGTATTTGATTTCAGGGATTCATAAAAGAAAAAGTAGAATAATACTGACATATCGTAAGTCAATGTTTTTCTTTTTAACATTTAAAGCCAAAACAATCAAAATTATCTACAAAAACTCTTTAAAAGAAACAGTTCAGTGAGTGAGCAATGACTGCACGAAGTGAAAGTTAAACACTGTGAGACGGCTCATTATGAACTAACTCCAAAGCCATCTACAATAGTGAGTGTATGTACACTGTGTGTTGACACACTTGGGTATATGTCACAGTACAAATTGCAGTGTTATATTTTCAATATAGAACATTCTTCAATATATTTTTGCATGTAAATAGACACATAACTACAAATACAATCATGTACTTCTACACTTGTACAACAAAAAGATTCACAATTGTGGTCTCGATACAATTTATTATAAACTCACAGTTCACCCGAAAGGCCCTTCAATAGTATCATATAGGGGCCGATGGAATATGTGCAGTATGAATTTTTCACACTCAAATGCACTGCACTTGTAAATATATTTAATAGTAAATATATTTAATGGCATTCATTAGTATTGTTCTTTTGATGCACATTAATCTTATGTAACAATTTTTTTGAGAGTCAGCAAACCCCATAGTCATACAGTTTCTAAAACAATATCCTAAACAAAGGCTGAACCATAAAACAAAAAAAAACAGGAAAAGAATGGGCAGAGCTTTCTGTAATGATTCATCCTGCAAAAATCACCTCTGAGTTCTTTAGTGCTTTGGAATTACCAGAGCGGCTGCATGCTAAAACAATTACCTAGCGCGTTTAGAGCTTTTCTATGGTATTGATCCTGTAAACTTTATCGTCCTTGGGAAGCCGGGAAGAGGGAGCAGGAGCACCAGGCTTGTGTCTCGGAGCTAAGTGAGAGTGTTTCCGCAGGTGATCTCACAGGGATACTTCTTTAACCCCTATAACCTGAGATTAGAATGAGAGTCTTAAAGAACTCTCTGGAAGGTTCTGATCTGAAACTGTTTGTGTCCTTGCCCTCCTCAAACATCCCTCTGAAGAGCCCCAACTCCAACTTACAGGGAAAGTATTTGTGTTCAATCTTCCCCCGGATTCAAAAGAACCTTTTTCTCTCTCCTGACGTCAGCTAAATTGCATATTCTGAATAAATGTATTTCAAAATAAAGCATTAAAATATCTAAAGTGGTTTCATTCGGCCATGTATATTAAAATACATTCAAAAGGTATTGGCGTGTATTTAAAAATACCTCAAAGTGTCACAGTATTTATTTGGAAATGTCTAGATATATAGGATTATATGGTGTAGTAACAAGGACATTAATAACCTTTATAGTTGCATACAGTCAGAACAGTGATTTCAGTAAAGACTGTGTGAAAGCCACATGTGAATATATTACCTAGCTCAGCTCAATTGTGTTTATCGAGAACCTAATACTTCAAATATTAAACCCCCTTTCAGCACTGAATGTGAAAACACTTCAGATATAACTAACATATTATTTTAATTGCAAACACTTGAAACAGTTATGTACTTTCCCCATGTCTGGTTGAACTACACACAGGTAGGGCTAGCTATAAGCTAGGTCGTCTGCTCCAGCAATATATATTGTGTTTTACAACTACAAATATTCAGTAGCATTACATTTGGTAATTTCCTTGGTAGCCAAGTGAGTGGCAGGTAGAACATATCTGGAGGTCATGTGACTGATAAGTGTTAGCAGCAGTTGAATCACGGTCCTGTTCGGAAAACAGGCCACCCCTTTCCAGACCTTTCTCTATTAGCAAGTAAAGTACAGATTCGTATCCTGGTAATTGCATGTAGCTAGAATGATCATGTTGGCTGCCACCCTAGACTTAAATACTTCAGGATTAACTGGATCTACACGGGTAGGGTTTGATATATAAATTGGCAAGTTAACACTAATTATAGTAGCGAGTATCCCCCTGTAATTGCGAACAGTGGGGAATTCTGTTGACGCGAGAAAGAGCATATTGTTCTGGCCATGTTCTCAATATGCACAGTCAGCAGCTATTCAGAACTAATATCAATCAAAGCACGGCTCCAGTATAGCGATAAATCGCCTTGAGGTCCTGCTTCAGCTTAGCACGACAGCACAAAAGACACAAACTAAAGCCTTGCATGGTGCTCAGCATGTAGGGAGATAGTCTGAGAAAAGCCTGGCAGTAATATACAGGTACTATTCAGTCAATGTTCAGATATTAACCTAGCGTATAAGATACGAAATTGCTGTTATGTGATTACTGAATTGTGACTTTAACGACTTAGCAAGCACACAGTGGATCACCCTGACTTTCTTTGGACTAATTAGCAGGCTTCTTTTTGATCAGACTCAGTCCGACTGTTGTTTGAACCCGGGGCACTGAGTAGCTTAATGCAGCTGCAGCTGTACTGTTAACTTCATCACAGTGCTTTTGATGAGCTGGTGAACCACATGAAGGGTCAGTTCACATCCACCTGTGCCTATTTTTATGAATCATCGTCATCTGTACCCCTGGTGACGAGGCTCAACAACAGAGATGTGAACTCGTCAAGCTAAATTGTCATTGGTGTTTTATGTTTGCTCTTTGAATTTCTTCTGGGGGGAAAGAGGGGGGTGTATTTTAGTGTGTGACCCATTTTATGGGCATTACTGTGTTTGGCTGATGTGCTGCATTTCTTAAAAAGGTATTTTTCTACCTGCTGGGCTTTCATTTTGAAGTGAGCGTTTAATGAGAATGGGTGTGACATCACCCAAGGCAGAAACTACACCGCTCTGGGCCAACTCTGCGTGTTGAGCGATGAAAAATGAAATATGAGTTTGTACCAAAGGCAGCACGCCAGTTTATGCCTGTTTGTTTTCGTACCCTAATAAGGCACTTTTACTTTCTCAGATAACGTTTCAGTAATGCGTCCATCAATTTACTCACAGAATAAAAAGACGCGTATGAAAGGAAATGTTTTTATGAAACTCAAAGCCTCCAGCCTTTTTATCCCCTCTGTCTCCAGTCCCATTCAACAAGTCGGTGCCTATGGACAGCTGCCTTGTCTCTTCATATACTCTAGATGAACATGTCATATATGAAATTAATTGATTATACTGGAGTAATTTCAGGAAAGAATAATGTGCCTCATGCAAGAATCTCTCATACGAACAAATTTGTTCTTAAATCGCTTGCAGGAGTGATTTAAGAGAACTTGGCGGATTCACCAATTTTCCCTTATTTAGATTTTTTTATTAGGTAGGAACACCATTTATGAGTGGTCTAGACCTGTCGTAGGAGTCATGTGAACAGGAGCCTTGCAGTGCAAGCCTGGCACACAGAACTCGAATTAAACTTTCAAACGAGATTGCCTCAAAAATTTTCAGAAACTGTTTAGTGGACTGTTCAGGAGGAATACGAGAATGTTTTTCAAACGTCCACTATATTATTATATTTTGCCACAGTCTGTTCTTGCTAATCCCATTGGCCATCTGTCTGACGGTACCCACCTACAGTACCATATATACTGTATTACAACGGACTTCTTCATTTATGACAATTGTCTGAAGTTAAATAAATTCATGACAAGAACACGAAAATATTCTATCATAAATATACAAAATTATATGAAATATAATTTATATAATCTGCAATTTCTCAGAAGGTACTGTACGTTACATATTCCGTGAAATACCGTGAAGCTTAAATAATAACAATTAGTAATAACATTAGTAAGTAAAAATAATAACATTAAAAACAACAGTGTTGTTCATCATGCCACCATAGACTAGTCAGCGCTGTCTGAAAATGCGTGTTTGGAGCAGAGTGCAGATATGTTTGGCGGGACTTGAACGAGTGCATGTCATGTGAAATTGAATGAGGACAGAAAGACAGTAATTATTGCTGAAAACCCATTAGAGGTGCTTCTTAGCAAAGCGCACTGCCGGAGCAAACTAATGGACTAAAAGTCCACTGCCACTTCTCTCCCTATTCCATTTAGCCCCGCGCGTACCCTTTCAAAGATGTTGACAAAATCACTGTGCAGGCAGCCCAGGACAATTAGCAGGATGTGCGACCTCTTTTCCGCTCTCCTACCATGTGTTACAAAGGGGATCTGCAGGGGATTTTGAGGTGGGGGAACGGTGGAGGGATGGGGGGGTGGTAGGGGACAAAAAGAAACATGTCTGTGTTCTTTGTGTGCCACCCTGACACACACACACAGACACACACTGCCAAAAATTCCTGAGTGTCACTGTCCTTTCCTCTCTAGTCAGTTAGATTGGAGTATGTACTGTATACATGTACACATCATCCAACATTTCGTTCATTCTTGCAAGGCAAAAATAAAAACATATATATATATTTTTGCTTGAATGAATGTAGACGTGTTGGAAGAGTTGCGTGTGCGTGCGTTTGGTTGTTTACTGCGATTGTTTGGCCCCCGGGCGGAACCCCAGCGATACTCCTTCCACGCTCTCTAGGGGCCCCTCCTCTCTGAGCGGTGGAGACACGGGGCCCGGGGCCTGTGTAGATTTCACCGCGCTGGCCTGGGGAAGAGGCCCCGGCTCCCTGTCATCGCGGGCTCACCTGAGGGCCCCTTTTAACAAATCCTCGGTGAGCGCAAAAACAATTACCGGCGTGACCGGGCAGAGGGGGGATGGTGTCATTACACACCGGTCAATAACCGCGGTGCAGCGGGCGAGCGAGGCCAGCAGAGACCAAGGAGAGGGAGGACATGTCTGACTGCAGGCGATCAGCCATCAACCACAGTTCCTGCTGGAGAGCGAGACGTGACCAAACCTCTGTGACATGGAGTAGCTTCTGTGCTCAATCTGATACATTTCAAACACGCACACACATGCACAGTCACACACACACACACAGTCACACACACAGACACACACATATACACATACACACACATACACACACACATGCACAGACACACACACACACAGTCACACACACAGACACACACACATACACATACACACACATACACACACACATGCAGACACACACACACACACACACACCCACATACATGCACAGTCACTCACACACACATGCACAGACACACACACACACAAACACACACACAGACAGATGCACACGTCTACATATTATTTTATTTTCTGAAAATATACGATAAATATATAAATATTTTTTGATAGTTTTTCCTTCATTAAGGTTCCTACATTTTTATTCTGCACGACAGCGTTACATATGGCCCTCAATGGGACGCAGCACAGTGTCTGTCTCGGAAACGTAAACAGCCATCTATTCCTCCTCAGCTGACAGCGTTTACATTTGCATTTTACTGCCAAAGGTGTTTCTGCCTGTTGCCAGGGGCATTGTAGTTGGCACAATTCTACTTAATTAAAATAAATAAATAAAATGGCTCCTCTCTAAACATGTTTAATTATGTTTATAAGTCTGGGTCCTGGAAATAGGCTGTTGTCTTATGGGTGACACTTGAAGAAATAAGAGAGAAGAACACTCACCTTTTATAGGACCAGGGTGTCACCAGCCAACAGCAGGGACAGGGGAAAACATGGAAGAAAAACAAATCATTCGGGTAAGTGCAGGAATCTAGAATAAATAGGAAAGGTTTACACCATTGACTGGTATTTGCGCTGACTGTCATGGGAAGTTATAGTAGCTATAAAAATGTTACGATAAATAAAAAAAAGAAAACATTTGGGCTTTTTTCCCCGCTTCTCAAGAACTCTCTCTCTTCCTATGTCTCACGTAAAAACATGGACAGCTATACAGACAGACAGACAGGCTAACAAATAATTTTTTTAAATTCTCAAAAAGAAATGATATGCTCTTTTCCATCTTTCAAAATAATTTTACATAAATACACACACACAAACACACTCATATGCACACACACACATGCACACAGTGCTCTGCATTCAAAACGAAGGCAAATCACAGGTAAAATTGGGCAGCCTTGTGAATGTTTAGAAGACATCCTCGCTTTAAACGAGACACCGTCGGCAGCAGTAATGGGGAATTTGCAGCAAAGGAAAGGACGAGCAATTATAATCTGGCGGGGCCCCGCTGGACCAAAAAGTGATTTACTCAAAGCCGCCTCTGCACTTGGTCAATGTTCCCGTTATGGGCCGTTCGGCTTGTGACAGCTTTCCGGGCGTCAATCAAAATCCCCGCGTCTATTTACAGCTGAATTGGTGGTGTCATTCGCAGTTCTCCCTCTGATGCTGACGAATGAGGAAAGCGCAAGCTCCGCCCCACGACGCCCTGATGCTCGGGCACGTGAGAGACGCTTTCCGCAAATGTCCGCTTTTTCGTCACGCCGAGGAGGGGGGTTGGGGGGTGAGGACGTTCACCACCACATCCCAAACGCCAGGGGAAAGAAAGAGCCATTTTAATGGAGCTGAAGAAAGCTCACTTCACATTAGTGTGTCTGGGAATGGGACAATAATAACTCCACTCGAAGCACGTGCATTTTGCATCTTCACTCCACGCAATCTGGCATTCGGAATAAAGCACCTCAAACAAGAAATAAATCTGGCTCTCCGTCATTATTCTTTGTTGGATTTTATTGGATAATATCGCTTATTTATACTAAACACTGCATGAAAATCTACTCGCAATTACAGAACTTGGCTTTCCACTTCTCATCTGGCTTCTCATCACACTGACCTGCACTGAAGATGTTGCTACTTGCAGGTGGATTAGGCCCAAGAAAGAGATTAGATCGTATGAAGCATAATTACCCTCACTATATGGCTACACATGTTACAGGTTGCATGGGAGCTCATTGCTAATATACACAAGCAACTGTTCCAGGGTTGACAAGGGCCAAGAGAGAAAGGGAGGATCTCTGTGACTCATTACCTTCATAATGCAATTTCACAATGAGCCAAAATCCACTTACTCTTAAATACTGTAATTCAGGGAAGAAATTCAGTGGCTTGCTATTGAGCATATGCACAGTAAAATATTCAGTGTTAGTTCAGCAAAGCAGAGCTCATGAGTCCAAAAGCCAATCAAAGTGAGTTGTCCTCCTTCAGAGTGATATTAACTGAACATTTTCCTGTGAAACTAAAGAGCTCACCGCACCGTTGTTTATTAATTATGTGCACCGATTGCTAGAGTAACTTTTAAAGTAAAACTACATCCTCGTTTTCTCACCTGAATTAATAAATTGGCATGTACCTGATTTTCATTTATTAATTTAAGTTTTAAAAGGTACAACCGTGCATTCTGGTTTCACAATCAAAGTAAAGTACAACCGTTTAAATGACAGACAGTATAACAGACTGTCTGAAATTATTCACAAATAAAAACCCATAATGGGTTTTCCGTAATGTATAAAACCATTGTTACTCTTACGGTGAAGTATCAAATCCTATCAACTACCAAAATGAAAATATATAATTGAGTAGTTAAACAAATCCTATAATTTTCCCAAGATTCATAGTCAGCAGGAAACCTCAGGAAACACTGTTTCGTACCTGGAAACACTGTTTTCCTGTAGAATCCCCTGTGCTTGGTTCTATTTCTATCCCAAAATAAAAAATAATAATATACACATTTTTGAAAATGCAATAAATAGGTTATTCGGTTGTAACCCCGTGGTAAATATAGTCAGGTAACTTAACCCCTGAGAAGCAGCTTCTCATTGGAGAATACGTGCCAGTCCCAGAGTGCCGTTTTAACGAGCCGTTTTTCCCTCTCCCTGGAGTGCATTTGGAAGGGCGGGTGCTTATGGGGGCTTACACATCACTAACAGAAATTACAAAAAAGAAAATCTTTTTCAAACTGTCCTGATTGATGTGGTTTGACTCAATTTTCCGACGTGTGGAGACATCTCAACGCCCAGGGCCCTGGCGTCCCCACTGAAGGCAGCAAAGACACCGGGCTCCAATTCGAAATGTGCCTTAAACTTAAAAGTCTGCTGATGTAAAAACTTACAGGGTAAATCTACACAAAGACGCTCTTAATTAGGATGAAAGGGAGAGGAATCCACCTTCAAACAGCAGCTCTTCAGAAAGCGCAGAGGGGACTCGGAGACGAGGGAACTTTCTGTGATACAGCACTTGTTTTTTCGCCGGGTGTTATAATGAGTAAGTTGATGAGAGCGCTCGCACTTGCAATGCCCTCTGGGAGTCAGAGAGAACAGAAGCCCGCTTGCTGTGAAGTAGCGGGAACAGAAGCAGCCCACTTTCACAGAAAAGCTGCTTCTCCGGAAAGCCCTCTCCCAGCGCAGAACGCCATCCCGAATTCTGGGAACAGATACGTTCTCCGTCTCAGGGCTGACCTGTCTCCTCCCATTGTGAAATTGGGATAATGTTTAATATTATATAGTATTAAGTTCTTTTTTTTTTTTGGATGTCATTTCTGTCTGAACGTGAGGTGGATGTTTACATGTATACAATTTCACTTGTATTTCACGGAACAAAAAATCTAGTGAACTAGTGAACCTAAACACTGAAACAAGTGCTGGCATATAATAAAATCTTCACAGCATAACTGAAACTGTCTAGAAGTAGACAACATGTGACATGTACTAAACAAAAGACACACATTCATTATTAACAGTTATTAGCAATATTGATATTATTATTTGCACCAAAATCGTGCTGCATTTTGTTTTAAATAAAATAAAAGCAAGGGGGTTTATGAGTTATTAGAAACCGAAAGTATAAAAACACACTTAAATACAAAACCCCAGAAACA
>NC_083767.1:12579070-12589070 GCF_963514075.1 Conger conger
GGTTGGAGTGTGGGGTGGGGCGTTGTACAGGGGGGTGGTACAGGGCTGGGGAGGGGGGTTTGGAGTGTGGGGTGTGGCGTTGTACAGGGGGGTGGTACAGGGCTGGGGAGGGGGGGTTGAAGTGTGGGGTGGGGCGTTGTACAGGGGGGTGGTACAGGGCTGGGGAGGGGGGGTTGAAGTGTGGGGTGGGGCGTTGTACAGGGGGGTGGTACAGGGCTGGGGAGGGGGGGTTGAAGTGTGGGGTGGGGCGTTGTACAGGGGGGTGGTACAGGGCTGGGGAGGGGGGGTTGAAGTGTGGGGTGGGGCGTTGTACAGGGGGGTGGTACAGGGCTGGGGAGGGGGGGTTGGAGTGTGAGGTGGGGCGTTGTACAGGGGGGTGGTACAGGGCTGGGGAGGGGGGGTTGGAGTGTGGGGTGGGGCGTTGTACAGGGGGGTGGTACAGGGCTGGGGAGGGGGTGTTGGGGTGTGGGGCTGGAGTCTTACAGGGCTGGGGAGGGGGAGAGGCCGGTTCATCCTGAGGCGGGGGAAGAGAGAGGTGCGCTGTAATCACCGTTTCCCTGCCGGAACATTCCCTGGGCTGATTCGAGCAATCAGTGGCGGGACGGACGTGGGACAGCAGTGTGTATCCGAACCGTCGCTTCCCCCCCCCCTCCTCAGCGCGAGGTCACGTCACGGATACAAAAGCAAGCCCTGCTTTCTCCCGACGCGTTACTGAGAACACGCGCGCTATGAAATCTGGGGGTTCCCTGGCATGTGCTTTTCATTGGCGGTCGTTAGCGGTATCAGAAAGAAGAGGGGGTAACGCTAATACCAGGATGTGCCCCGTAATGAAGGCCGGGCACTTATGGGAGCTTCCTCCAGCAGTTAAAGTCTGATTGCGGATAATTGGCCAGCCTTCGCTCGCAGTTACCGATGGGGCAGGACCGAGGAGGTGGAGAAGCAGGAGATTAGACCACCTAAAGCGGGCTTTTAAGAGCCTAAACCTGCCCTCTGCTGTTAAAACACTGCAGGTCTCACCAAACGCGCACCTCTGCGTACAAACCGTACACCCCCCCCCTCTTTTTTTAAACGGTGAAGTGTGAATATTCTGTGTCGCCTCAGCAGCTGTGAAGCAGGAGCAACAGGCCGGCACACTCAGAGATGTTCTCATTAGAGCAGCATAATTACTGGACTTCCCGTCCTACATTCTGTCTCTGACTCTCTCTCTCACTCTCTCTCTCTCTCGCACATAAACTCTCTGTCTCTCTCTCACTCTCACGCACACACTCTCTTTCTCTCTCTCACACACACTTTCTCTCTCTGTACATCTCTCTCACTCTCTCACACATACATAAACTCTCTCTCTCACACACACTCTCTTCTTTCTCCCTCTCTCTCACACACATATAAACTCTCTGTCTCTCTCTCATACACTCTATCTCTTACTCTCTCTCTCTCACACATAAACTTTCTATCTCTCTCTTTCTCACTCTCTCTCTCACACATAAGCTCTATGTCTGTCTCACACACTTTCTCTCTCTCTCTCACACTCTCTCTCTTTCTCTCACACACACACTTTCTCCATCTCTTTCTCACACACACTTTCTCTCTCTCTGTCTTTCTCTCACCCTCTCTCTCATTGCACTCTTATCTAAAATGTGAAATAACAGCTGTGTGCTAGTTCTTTTTTTTTCTCAAGCTGAATCTGCCCTGATAGATTTAAACACATTCTCCCTTTACACACTATATTTCCATCTGTCAGCCTTGCAAAAAAAAAAAAAGAATTACAACTGCCAGTTTAATAATTAACAATCTATGTGCCACAAATTAATAGCATAAGAAATCATGCGCATTGGCCCAATGTAGTACAGTATGAAGTGGAAATAATTAGTGGTGCATTGTTTGGGTCTACATGAATAAACATTCAGAGACACCCCAAAGTTCCTCATTAAATGCTGCCATGGAGACCTGCCTTTTGATTTACACCTCTTAAGAAAATAGAAAAGGGCATGGCCGCCTTAAATGGTCTTTTGCATGTTTCTAAATCAGTCTGATTAATTATCCAACTGATCTCCCACCCTGACAGTCCCAGCTGTTAAAACGGTGAAAGCTGAACTGCGTGAAAAGTCCAGCGTGAAGGACAGGGTGGAGTCAGGGCACGCGGAGCAGACTACAAACACACACACCACAAACACACACACTACAAACGCACACACCACAAACACACACACCACAAACACACACACTACAAACGCACACACCACAAACACACACACTACAAACGCACACACCACAAACACACACACCACAAACACACACACTACAAACGCACACACCACAAACACACACACTACAAACGCACACACCACAAACACACACACTACAAACACACACACCACAAACACACACACTACAAACGCACACACCACAAACACACACACTACAAACGCACACACCACAAACACACACTACAAACGCACACACTACAAACACACCACAAACGCACAACAAACACACACACACCACAAACACACACACTACAAATGCACACACTGCGGACGCACACACTACAAACGCACACACTGCGAATGCACACACTACAAGCACATACACCACAAATGCAGACACCACAAATGCAGACACTACAAATGCACACACCACAAACACACACACCACAAATGCACACACCACAAACACACACACACACTACAAAGCACACACCACAAACACACACACCACAAACGCACGCACCACAAATGCACACACTACAAACGCACACACTACAAACTCACTCACTACGAACACACACTCTACAAATTCACACACTACAAACGCACACACCACAAATGCACACACCACAAATGCACACACTACAAACGCACACACTACAAACTCACTCACTATGAACACACACACTACAAATGCACACACCAAAAACTCACACACTACAAACGCACACACCACAAATGCACACACTACAAATGCACAAACCACAAATTCACTCACTACGAACGCACACACTACAAACTCACTCACTACGAACACGCACACTACAAATGCACCCACCGCAAACGCACACACAACAAACGTACACACACTGACTCTGTTTCCCAAGCAGACGCTTAAATATCAAGCGCGTTTTGGACTTTGGTGCGTTTTGAGAGAGCTACACGGCGTAAGTCTAAGGCGGGGTGTGGGAAGTCCGCGGGGCGGTCGCCGGGGGGAAAGTAGCACAGGGAGGAAGAAAAAAAGCCACTCTGAATCGCAGTTCATTGTTGCTTTGTCATGCAGGGTGATGGAGTCGAACAGGCAGTGGCGTAACCTCGAGCGGAGTCTGGTTCAGGAGCGTTTCCTCCCAGACCGAGCTCAAACCAGCGCGCTGGAAAGTGCAGGTCAGCAGCAGACGCCGCGCGGCGCTGAAACAAGGCCCCCGTGTGTTTTCAATGGCAGGAAATCCCTGAGATGTTTTCTGTACTCCCAGCGACAATCTAGCTCGGCGAGCGAGAGAATCCAATCTTCCCTCCAGGTTTGTCTGCGGGGCGGGCGAACGTGCCCTTTCCCTCATAAAGGCACGCCGCAGCCTGCAATTCCTGGCATTTTTCGGTCGGCTCTGGAGCGACTTCCCCGCTCCGCTCCCAAATGCCTCCATGATAAGTTTGGTCGGGTGTTAGGGAGAAACGCTCCCTGCTCCCTGCATGAGTTCAACCAGCTAACCCCCCCTCACCCCCCCTCACCCCACCCACCTCCACCCCCCCACACACCCCTGCTGCCAAACCCTCACACTCTTTTCTCTTTGTTAGAATGTTTTTCTTTTCTTTTCCTCTCCCTCTCTTACTCACTCCCCCTTTCTCTCTCTCACAGTTTGCAGCCGGCCTCAGAACTCTCTCCCTGAGCTACGCTAATCCCGGAGAAGGCGTCGAGGCCGGTCACGGTGACACAAGCCGCCATTAACGCATTCCCCTTCAGTGAGAGCGCGACCCGGCTCAGCACTCTGTTCATTTCCGTCTCCATGTCCCCGCTTCTTCAGACCAGAGAGCGTTCGGGCATCGGGAAAACAAGGGCGTCGAAGCCGGAAGACAGTAATGCACAAAATGAAGAGTGCCTAATTTAAAACAGCGCAGAGCACCTGAGACGTTTCAGGCTCACAGGGAGGGGCCACCGTATCGCAAAGGAGTCGCAGTGTGAAAAGGAGTCGCAGTGTGAAAAGGAGTCGCAGTGTCAAAAGGATTTGCAGTGTCAAGAGGTAACATCAAAAAATGTAGCTGGGCATGGCTGTCAAATTTTATGCCACACTGAAACAATAAACTCTTAAAAGTATATTATTTGTGGTTACAAAATAAATCTTGTTAAGATAGTTTGAACTAGGAGTCGCAGTGTCAAATGGTAGTATCAAGAAAAGTAGCTGGACTCAATACAAGCTATCAAATTTTATGCTACACTGAAACAATAAACCCTTAAAAGTATATAATTTGTGGTTAAAAAAGATAACTTGTTGAGAGAGTTTCACCTATTACTGCACGCTGGAAAGGAGAAAATAAAAGCACACAGTCCCTGTTTTATGTGCAGGGGCATTATGAGCTGTGTCTCACACTCCACACAGCCCATGGCAGTGACTGCTGAGACAGGTACAAGCTGGGACTTATTAAAAAGCCAGGGACGCCAAGGGACGTGCCAAAACACGCAGCCGATTAAAAACACCACTCTTCCTCTCAGCCACACCCAGGACCCCACCCCACCCCCCCTCCTCTTCCTCCTCCAGGTGCCACAGCTCGTGTGAAGGAGGAGGAAGTGGAAAGAGGTGACTCAGTCCCTAAAAACCAGACGGTTTCCGTTCCCCTCCCGGTTACCTGGAGTAAAGATGAGGACAGACATCAGGGCATTTTTCTTACTTATCATTTTTTTATATGTGTGCGATCCATAAAATGCCATGAGGGTATATCTGTGAAAGGACGCTCCAGAAGCAAGGATGTGTAGTCCTACACAATGGCCTGGATGCAAGTAATCATTCATCAAGTGTGAGTTCAGTGATCACCGAAGCTAACAGAAAATGTCACTGAAAACATTCTTTATTAGAAAAGCAAAATAAAAAACAAAACAAAATATATACATATATTATACAACCCCTAGAGATCTAAAGTTCTTTAAGATCTAAAAGGATTTTGTAGTTGGAACGGAAGTTGATAATGAGGGTGTCTTTTTTTATGTCATTCTGTCACTGTTTGAAGCAAATCTCTCAAGTACCAACTTTGTTCGGTGCATCAGAATGTCAACGTGAGACAAACACCGTCATGTTCCTGATGCTTCATTGCCATGATATGCATACACAGAGCGGAATGGCATGCTCGCAAGGTTAATTCATCACTTCCAGAGTGTTGCTATCTTAAGTGGCTGGAAGAACAGGATCTAAGCAAAGACAAAGAGCCATAATTGGGATGCAGTCTAGGTATCTGACAGAGCTCTTTAAATCAGTATCTGGCTGGAACCACCTACTTCAACGCATCATCATTAGAGCCTCTGACTGAAACAGCTTGTGTGAGTTTAGACAGCGCGATTGAGCCCGTCAGGGAAAATGAATGGGTTCCTCTCGACTTAAGGACTGAAGTGGTTTAATCAGAAGTGGTTTGAAGGCTTGCCCGATTTTATGAGATATAATAAATAAATAAATAAATTTGAAAATCAAACAAAAGAAAAACTAAAGGTGACTTGTGTAAGGGATCTGACGATATGAAGGGTAATCATTTTAAAATAGAGAAATAATAATAATCTGTGTATGACAGCCAGAGAACAATAAAATAACAAAGAAAAAATAATAAAAACAAAATAATTGTAGTATAACAGTGAAACATGCTTACTGACATTAACTCAATGGAGCTAATATCCTACTATTTCCCATGTTTTGCATTGGTTTAGTTTTTTTATTAATGTTGAAATAAATGCATCTTTAAATAACATCTTCCAAGTACATAAAATACTAACGTATAATATTCTTACAAACTTGTACTTGCTCTTTCCAAAAAGCTTTTTGTACATTGTGTTGAATTTCACGACAAGAATGTGAGATGCTGTATGTGTCCTCAGTGGGTTATTTTACAGCATCTGATTCATGTAAGGAGTCACTGCAAGAGACAGCGTATGTGTGTGCGTGTGTGTGTGTGAGTGCGTGTGTATGTGTGTAGGTGTGTGAGTGTGTGTGTACAAGTGTGTGTGTGTACATTTGTGTGTGTGTGTGTGTGCGTGTATATGTGTGTGTGTGCGTGTACATTTGCGTGTGTGTGTGTGTGTGCGGGTATATGTGTGTGTGTGTGTGTGTGTGTGTGTATGTTACATGTCTCTGTGTGCTTCAGAGGAACATGAGTAAGTAAGTAGGGAGGGTCCTCAGTCCCCTGCCAATCCCCTGGTGATTCCGAGTGCATTCCTGGATCCCGGCACTGCTCCGGGCCCTAATCCTCTCCAGCTGCAGTCCTCTCAGCAGCGCCATCGTGTCACGCATTTCTACCGCCCGCCAGCGCACCAGTGACAAGAGTCAGCGTGTCCCTGCCCTCTCTCCCTGTCTGCTCACTCTCTCCCTCCCTGCTCTCTCCCTGCCCTCTCTCCCTGTCTGCTCTCTCCCAACTGCTCACTCTCTCCCTCCCTGCTCTCTCTCTCCCTCCCTGCTCTCTCCCTGCTCTCTCTCCCTATCTGCTCTCTCCCAACTGCTCTCTCTCCCTCCCTGCTCACCCCCTCCCTGCTCTCTCCCTGCTCCCTCCCTGCTCTCTCCCTGCTCCCTCCCTGCTCTCTCCCTGCCTGCTCTCCCACCGCATCGTCCAGTCCCCGAGGCCTTCTCCAGCCCAGCAACTCACAACAAACTGGGACAAAGTTTACACCCTGTGACACTTCTTCCACAGAATGTGACTCCTGTTTCACAACTCAAACGAGGGAGGATTACAGAGAAAACCACCGCGAAGAAAGGAAAGTGGCCCGTGTGTTAATTTGATAGTTTGGGACGTTTATCTTTAAAGGAACATTGATGGAAATAAGACGGTCCTGTATGCCAAAAACAGTGAAGCCGAATTACTGATAGGTTCCTTGAGTGGCTAGGTGCTTCAGCAAAATTACCCATCCCTTGTTTAGTCCTAACAAAGAGCCACAAGAAAATAATGTGCCAAATTAAATAAACAGATAAATAATGTCTGTAATAGAAAAACCGTCGATAATAAAGACTCAAGTCTGCTGAGATCCTTGTTCCAGAGTGGACTACTTCAAAGAAGCATCCGAAAAGTGATTGTGATAATGAGAATAGGTCAAGTGCTTTCACTATTCACACTAAAGGCGTATCGTACAAGTGTAATTCCACTCAACCAGCGAGGCACCCAGATCTTAACCGAATAAACAAAGGAGCGATAGCTTTAGCAACCGCTACTCGGCGGAACTTCGAGAGTACGACCTCGTAATTACGCCCATTACCGTCGCGCTAATTCCTAGCAGGCACTAAAAACGTCGGCGCACTCGTGGGTCACGGCTGCACGCAGATCCAGCCGGTTTGGAGCACGGCTCCCCTCCGTCAGGGGGTTCCATAACTCCGCAGAAGGGGGGAAAAGGAGGGAGGAAAAGCTTGGGGAGTCAACGTGACCGCGCTGAGGAATCTAGCAGAAATGTCCCCTGGCCTCTGACATGTGGCAGCTCCGTTAATAAGCCACGGCTGGGAGAGGGCACCGCCCGACCTAGGACAGAACAGCGCAAAGTAAATGAAAACCTGCTCTAATAACGGGGTCTGTGGGGGAGGCAGGCCCCTCCACCGGCACGCAGAACGGGCCAGGGACAGTGTGCGGAAAGTTAGTCTGAAGGGACAAGGGAGAAAATAATGTTATGGAGCAAGAGGAAATGTATCATGACGGTCAAGTTTTAATTCCACGTGTAAGCTTTCGTCACTTCAATTCTTGCGACAAAGATTCCAACAGCAGCTGCCCTGACATTATTTTATGACTGCTATGATGTCATTTGAAAGTGAATAAGTGGCCATAACCCTTTGATATAAGATTAGAAATAGGATTACTATGTTCTTAACAACCCACTTTCAATCGACTACTCATCACTGAAAGCAGTGGAGTGATGAAGAAAAAAACATTCTGAAACATTTACTCTCCAGAAAGTTAAACAGCATTTATCTACATATATTGTGGGGGGGAGTTTGGGTGCTACATCAGCATGATGTCTGGATTCAAGAAATGCAAGCTCATACTACAGAACTGATGATGAGTTGGCCTGCCTCTATCCCCCAGTCATGATGGGGTAAAAGATCCCCAAATTATAATTACTGGACTTGGGGACATATTCCAATACTCTCAAAGCGTCAGTGTTCTGGTGCCACGGTGAATGTAAATTAACTTCAGTGCCATAAAAATACTGCCAGTTAACGAATAGCAGTACACTCTCCAAATGCATCTATAGAAAGCCAAGATAGTTATTAGGAGGGTTGTGCTGACACAATAACATAACAAGGCTCGTAATAGCTCCAGCAATTTAATAAGCACATTGCTCTGTCACCTCGGAATCGTCAATCTCCTCAAAGCTGCAATTCAGGCCCTTATTTAAAACCGGCGAACTTAGTGCCAGTTTTCTTTTCTCCACTGAATCCTCTCAAAACCGGTCCGCCCCTCGCGGCACCGAGCGGGACCGGCCTGCCCCGCCTCGGGTTCCTCCGGCCCGGGTTCCACAGGCGAAAGACCGCAGGCTGTTTTCGATCAAAGCTGGGACGGGGAGGAATGCGCGCTCCTCTATCTGGTCCTGACTCCCGACGCAGCCCGAGAAGAAGGGGCCCGCCCGGGGGCCGTCCCCGGCGGACTCGTGTCACACCCTGGACGCGGCGCTGGAGCGGCGCTTGGACATGACACACCGGCCAGCTGCTGGATGCTTTAAGGAGCGCGGGGAGAGGGAACAGGGCGGTAATGAAAGCTGCCCTGAAAAAGGCCGCGGTTTTCTGGTTATTTGTTATCAGAGGGGGAGGCGGAAAACTGGCCGCTCATCAGACCGGGGGTGCGGGGAGGTGTGGGGGGGGGGGGGGGGTTGCTGCGCTGTCCAGGTGGTCCTGCGGTCCCTTCCAGAGCTGGGAAACTACTAAGAAAAAGAACTCTGTGTCAGCTCTGTTTCAGCCGAAATCCAACTTCTTAAATGGAAAGAGTCCTTCTAAAGCAAATACTGGGAGCGTACAGCACGCACACACACACAGACAAAGGACTTTGGAAAGAACATGCAGGGTTCAGGCTGCTGTTTCAAAGGGGAAGAATAAAGATTGTCTTTGTGGTAAAATACGAATCTCTCTGAAAATAAAGAATTTGATTCCTCCTTCGGTTAATTTCAGTTTTCAGAGTATGGGAATTAGCATTTCAAAAATAAATGAATTATGTATGAGGGAAAGAAAATTCTGCTTGGTAATAAGAGTCTACCTCAAAATGCTACAGGGCTATCATCGTACAGGAAGGCACTTTTCACTATTATTGCGAGGAATGCTAACCGGGATTTTTCCGGGAGTTTCCACGAGCCCAAGGTGAAAGCACAGACCCTCCTCAATTAGTAAAGGGCGAGCCTCTAAACGTGCCCGGGATAAACATTCCGAAACCCCGACAACACCCTCGGCAGCACCCCCCAGTGCAGAGCCCCTCCGCACCTGCTCCCTGATGCTGCGACCTGACTGGGGAATGAGCCTGGAGACGGCCCAGCGGAGACTACCTTTACGGAGAGTGAGCTCCTCCCTGGCGCTCCCGAGGCGAGGTGTCTTTCTGTCACCGGGAGGGGGGGAGGGACTCGCACCGAAGCCCACCGACCGCCGCTCGTTTACAGCGGACTGACACTCGCTCTCCCGAGGCACACGTCCGAGGGCCCGGACGGCCAACGGAGAGGCCGCTTTCATCCATTCAGATATCCCTCCACTCAGGGAAAGGCCTTGTCGAGACTCTGAAGTTGTGTGAAAGTCTTCAACTGGAAGTTTGTGCCCGCTAATAAAAAATCCTGCTCTTTCCAGCCAAACTACGATAAATTATTAAGA